>NC_068362.1:12685825-12800825 GCF_020536995.1 Dreissena polymorpha
GTCGACATCAGCATCGTAATATCCAAATACAGCAGAAAGGAGACTATATCCCCACGTACTGGGTTCAAATTTCCGGTCTAATATTCGAAATCGTTTCACTAAAACATTTTTCAGTGTATCAAGTTCCTGATGGAATGTAATGTTTTCTTCACTTGGGACAAGTTTTCAAGAACCGAATTCCAGCTTATTATCATATTCTGAGTAAATGCAGATAGTTAATCAACTGGGTCGAGTAATTTGGATGGAATAAATGCCTCAGTACGAATTAAAATTATTTAATGATTAAGGTCGATAAACTGCAGGAGTGTCCCGATGTATCAGCGAAGAAAATGACTTGGACATTATGCCTTACTCAGACTCAGATTCTTGATATTCAGATCATGGAGAGCGTCCGATAGTTTAGCAAAGGATTTGCCTTGAAAAGTTTTAATGCTAAGCGATTCTAGATGTGTGAGTGATAATAGTAACCGGGATAAAGGCGCTATTGCATTCTTCTTTTGCACCTTTAAATACCTCAAACTAAGACTCTTTATGTTCAGACCACGGATTGCCTCTAAATTACCGACGTTTAAATATCGTACCTTCAAATTAAGCGTTTCTAGCTGTGTGAGTGTTGATAGTGCCCAAGATAACGACGAAATATTGTTCAATTGCAAATTTTTATCCACATCGCTCATACTCACACTCAGACTCAGACTTTTGATTGTCAGATCATGTAGAGACTCCCACATATTGGTATTGTCAAATACTTTCAATCTAAGCGTTTCCAGCTGTTTTGGTGCTGAAAAAAACTTCAAAAACGACAATTGTTGATTGATTCTTAAATCATCAAATCTCCTCCATATTTTCAGACTCATGCTCTTGGTATTTAATATGTATGGAGCCTCTACAACACCTGTATTATAATACTCAAATTCAAAAGAAAGCTTTTGTGGAAATTGTGATATTGGGAGATGTCCCTCTTCCCAACTCAAACTCTTGATTTTCAGATTATGAACAGCCTCAAACAATCCAGGTATGCTTTTTTTTACGTTTATCATTATAGTTTCAAGTTGTGTAAGAGATGATAATGAAGTCAAAAAAGACGATACATGTTTAACTTCCAAACCTTTCTGTTCAGTACCAATATTCAGAAGTTTGATCTTTAGATCAAACAGAGCCTGCCACAGGCCGGGACTGTCATTTTGAACGATTATAATAAGTTCTTTAAGTTGTTATAGCGACGACAGCGCATACAACAGCAACGCTACAGAACTCGCTTCAAAACGTTCTCCATTGCCACATAGATACAGACGCTTGATATTCAGCCTATACATACGTTTCAACAGATCGGTATGTGCATTCACGTCAATAAAAATAGTTTCCATTCGTGAGGGTAATAACAAAGCATCAGACCACATCGATGCATGAGAAATTACCAGACCTCTCCTATTATAACTTCGATTCAGAGTCAGAAGCTTGATTTTCAGGCTGAACAGTATCTCCAAAAGCTCAGGACTCTCACTATTAACACCAATACTTAGCTGTTCTAATTGTTTGATTGATAGCAGTAACTGCACAAACGCCGAACCATTATTCGCGTTTAAATCGTCTGCCCTGATGTTCAAACTAAGATAATTGATATTCAAACCGTACAGAGTCTTCCACAGACCTGATCCGATAGTCTACCAGTTTTCATGTATGGTTAAAACCCGTTATAATTGTTGCGTATGTATAGGTTTATAATCCGCCGACCGCACCCTCAACACAAGACTCTATTTTAAACTGCTCCAGCACACACACCACCTTATGACGCAGTGTAAGAAGCGTGCAGTAAAGACTGCGTAACAAGGTAGAGGACCATTTGAGAGACCGTAATACAATCTTTTCTATGGATGACAGAACTGGAGAATAGTTTCGACAATTGGCTGGATCTGCACAATGTAGAACTATCCAGACTGGAAGATCCGAGCTGACAGAACTTGCTGAATCTGCAAAAAATTAATGCAACAAATGTTCGTCTCTTTTAATATAATTATAGATGACACTGTAAGACAGAATTTAGATAAAAATAAATACTAATCAATATCAAACATTCATTTTTGTGTTATGCATTTGGTACGGCTTTAGACAAACAAGACGAACTAATTGTTTTAAAATGTTACCGAGTTTTCACTAGGTTAAATGTATTAAAATGAACTGATATGGAACACGTTCCATGCGAAAATCAGTTTTTGTGTTAAGTAATAGTATTCTTATGCAATTACTTGGCAATGTTTGTACTCCAAAAGGCAATCTGAATATTTAATAAATGAACAATGTTTCTGATGACGCAAGCAGGTCCTTACTTGTTAATTTAGGAATAAAACGTTTATGAACATTTTCAAAATAATGAGATACATTTCGTTCCTCGCTAAGCCGAATAAAGTTACTTATAATGTGCAGCATTATTCATTTAAGCGCGTATGGAAATGAGTTAACGTAGAGATAAAGCTGTGTGTGAATGATTACATATGACGATTTTAATGTGTCTATTACTTATAGACAAGACTTTTCATCTTTTTGACATATTGCACGTTAGCCACTTTTGTACACACGGTATCCATGCGTATGTGTCATACCGGATAAGGAATTATCGTGCTAGATATAAGATTTCAAATTAGAAATTAAAACATTGTTGTATTAACTGTTGTATCTGCCTTTTCTGTGTAAATATATCTTAAACACGAATGTTTTTTTTCCGAAGAACCCTCTGCAGTCACAATGGGTACTTTTCAATTCTATATCATCCATCATGAGTAGATGGCATATCGTCTCATTCATTCACGTGTACTTGAAATTGATCCAAATCAAAAATAAATGCAGACAGCTATTGTTTTAGTGGAATTCATGAACATTTTCTGAGATTAATGCATTAACTCGTGTATTAAGTCCATCGTGGTATGTTGACATTTGTTTGAAAGTATATCAACCTTACCAATATACTTGCCGTCTGAGTAATTCGCGTCTGATGAGTGCACGTAACAGGCAGTCAAATCCCAAACCTACTCATTTATGATGCAAATGCGCCGTTAAAATAAAGTTAATCTGGTATAATTGAGATCACATGTTTGAAGTCTGCAAAAAAATGCAATATGATATGTTTGGTAACTTAACTATGCGTTAAAATGAAATGTAAAATACTAATGTTTAAATACACGATTCAGCATTCAGTATTTAATATTACAAAAACAGCGCGCATGTATTATACGCTATTATACGCATATATCAATTTATATCTGATTTAATCATATTTTTAAATCAAATTTAGCAATTAAATGTTGTTTGAAATACTGCACATACACTTTCGTTGTAAATCACCTAATTTCTAATGCATTATATCGATGGCGCATTTATTTTTATTTATGGTTAAACCAGGCAGCTATCAGACTGAAAAATAATTGTATATATTAAAAATAATAATTATAATGATACACAGCATACATTTACCTTTAAACCCTATCCATTCTCCACGGAGTTCCAATGACTGAAGCTTGTGACTCGATGATAGGTCAAATTCGTAGCGGGATGCAGGCATGCCGAACTGTTCACCAATAAACTCTTCCCTATCTATGTCTAAGGAAATGACGCTGGACTTGTTATTGTTCCAGATGGAGTGACAGTCGCCGACATTGTTCTCATTGATGTTGAAGTGACTGAGTTTGAGACGGATGTCAGCGTGTTCATTTGCAACTGCTTCTCTGTAGCCTGACAATATGGCTTTCTGAAATACAGACTCGCACTTTGGATGCAAACCACCAGCAACATCGCAGTCATTCATGATACCTGATAGCGTATTTGCTTTCGATATATCCAGTCCGCACAGGAAGATGAACACCTTGGATATGTTGAGATATGCATCCTTATGGTGAATAAGATAATCGGCTATTACTTCATCAATCACATGGCTATTGCGGGCGATGTGATAAGCAGCGAGATATTCTTGCATGCTCGTGTTGATAAAACGATGAAGACGAACGTAATGTAGATACCTTTCTTGTTGCTGATAAAATTCCTGATTTCAATGAAAAGTCCAATCGTTCTTTTTTATCTAAATTGTACTTCTTTAATTCTACAGAACTGAACATTAGCGAATTGTTTCGTTTATCTGAAAACAATAAATTGAATGCCCCTTCAGCCAAACGATCTACGTGTTCAATATTGGGTTCAATATATTGCGTCCACTTGAAACATCGAAAGGGCGGTTGTTGAAATTCACCAGTTTCACCGTTTGCTTTCTTTAGAAGACTGTCCTGTAAAAGACTGTATAGTTCACATTTAGAACTTTTTATTTCGATATGTTTTACCCATAACTGCACTATCAACGACAGCATCATTGGCGAGACCAGCTGCTCGTACAATCCATTATTATATATATATGATTCAAATTCAGATTGTTTATTTTCCACATCATTGCTTGTTTTAGATTCATCTACACACGCCAGAAGTCTTTTGCTGACATCGAAAGGCTCGTTTACGCCTTCTAGTTGCAGCAGTATGTCAATTTTTGAATCCGATATTTTTAGTTCTGTTAATTTCCAAGGCCGAGTTGTAATCAACACATCACACTGTCTGTAGGATGCTGCTAATGTTGGTAGGTAATGACCCCCCTGGCCTGTCCATTCATCTAGTCCATCCAGTAGTACCAAGCAGCGTTCACGCTCCATGATCACATTCAAAAGTGTGTATGCATCCTCGCGAACATCTTTGACGTACAGAGAGTCAATTATTTGTTGTTTAATCATCTCTAAAATGTATATCTGCTCAACAGAGTCACTTAAAGTGATATTGAAGACGAAGATGTAATCGTTCAGAATCGTTAAATCTTCAAAGAAATGAGTCCGTCTCACTCGTAAATCTGCAACGGTATTGTGAGTTGTTTCCGTTTGCGACGTGTCGAATGATTTTGTTGTATTTATACAACACCAGTCCATAACTAATTTGGCAAGAAAGGTAGGTTTCCCAGACCCTGCCTCGCCTTGAATAAACATGTGTTTGTTTAATTTACTTCTGTTTAGAAACACATTTTCATAATCCGTAATTTGTCTATCAGTTTTCTTGAACGATCCTTTCTTGTTTATCATCAACTGCAAATTGGGTGGCATATAAATGTCATCTAACCTTGCTTGATCCCAGTAATTCAATGGCGAGGTTGACACATGACTTAATGTAATGTTGTAATAAGCCTTCATATCTCTTAGCAGTCCTGAAATCAAACAAACACACGTATTTGAAATATTCCCCAAATAATAAACTCACGTGCATTTATATTTTACTTGTTAATCATCCAAAATGAATGCATCGTAAGCTGTATGAATAATGATATAATAATTTGTATATGGAGTTTGTTTACACTTAAATATATTTGAAACGTTAGCAATAATCAATTTGTGTGAAATAAACAAGGGAACAAACCGATATTTTGTTTTAACCATTTTGTTACAATGTCATAGATTAAAAGTAAATGACCTTTAACAAGAGTTCCTTGGAATAGGGTCGTAACGTTTCGGTTGATTGTGTTGAAATCAAAGTCACACATTTAACATTGTGACACATTTTATATTACACGTGCCTCACATTAATAGGCTAAATGTGCGATTTCATTGACTGCTTTGTAGTCATGTAATATTGACCTGAAACAACAGCGCGATCAATGCTTATTACAGAACCTGCCTATTTCACATGACTCTGGAAACAAATATTGTAGCACGTAAGGGTAACAAGATTCTTCGTATTTGTTTACAAGGCAAAACCTATCCGATAGTATGCATGTTTATGGGAAGCTCAAGTATAAAAATCGTTTACCAAAAAATAAAAAAAATAGTGTTAATATTACGGCCGTATGTTTAGATCGATTGTGTACTATTATTGAAAATAAATTCCAAACGAAAGAAAAGTGTAATGCACTTCATCGCATGATAAACCCTCTTTAGAAGCCAAGAGAAATACTTATATATAGCCTATATATCTTCGTTTTTATTACGATACAATACTCAAGTGTGATTCAAATATGCGCTTACAAACATCGCAAATTTTACTGACATTAACACAATGTTAGTACAGTTATACAAAGGTGAGCTTGTTTTGATAACAATACATATTTCTGTAGCACTTTGTAATTAAAAGATAATCCTATGTTTGTAATATCTATTCATTAGCCGTCGAAATGCCTTCTTCAGATGTCATAGCAAACAGCGGGATTAAATTCATGTGTCTAAGGTTCATTCATGTTTCGATTAAATAACTCCTTGATTGCTAGAAAAGTTCAGTGACTCTTTCACCGAATTTCATCTAAATATATATTTTTTATACAAAACAATCAGGCAACAGTTTTTGTAAATTATGTGCCGAGTAGATATGTAAATAGTCATTTAAACAGATTGAGTTCAACACATTATTACGTTGACATAGATGTTTACGTTTTAAATAAATTGTCGGAACGAGACAACAAGAGACGACAAAGCTTATTCGTTTGAAAAACTTAGTAAGCCGTGGTAACAGCATAGTTTACTCGTGGGAAATACTTACTAAGTCGCGTGAATGGCTAAGTAAGTCGTGGTAACGACATAATCTATCATAAACCCCGCAGGTTAATAATGAAATTAAAGCTATTTAAAAGAGCGACTATTTCCGTTTCATACCGAAAAACATTATACGTAGCTGCATTTAGTAGTCTATAATTGCACATAGCGTATTAAGGGATTTACATGTATAAGTACATACAAGCATGTTGAAATATAGACGGTTCGATTATATTTTATGAGGCATTGCCTATTATCAAAACATAAATAAGGTTAGTATGTGTTTTGCAATCATCGTGTCATTTTAGTTAGTTATTTAACATATTATGATCAGAAAAAACTCATACTAACATGAATTTAAGTTGATTACAAACCGCGATAAATGTCATACGTGAGTAAACACGGTTTTTTTACTTGAAGGGGAACCACAGAAACACCTATTTACAAATCACTGTAAAGAGTATTCTGAAGCCAAACAGTGGGAATCAAATTCAAGAGTGGTCATACGAAGAAACAATAGCCAACACTGGTTTAACCACCCGCGCTATCATGCGCATGTTGCTCGAATCTAACTCCAACAAGCGAAGTCATACCTTTACTCGCAACTGCGTAGTTCGCTTTATCCTCCTTCATTTTCGCTTGCCTCAGCTGATACACGTCGTCCATGTTTAAGTTGTCATGTTCTAGCTATTGAAAAGAAGGAAACGTGTGTTTATTAGCGTTAAGCAGCAAGGTATAAAACCAATTAATTTGCCTATTGGAATTTTCAACGTCTTTATACCAAGCACAGACATTCTATTGATCATGAGAAAAATCGCCAATGTTCTATTAATTTTGCGTCCATAAATCAAAGTGAGAAATACATATCGCATTGTAAATTTAAAGCATTTTTTCTGTTTATATTCCAAGAATTCGTTGTGAGAAAAATTGCTTAATCTACGATTCATGAAAAAATGCAAATATGTTTTCGTCTTGATTTTGAAAAACGTGGAGCACATCATAATGTTATGCTGTGTAACAAAATCCTGATGTTACAAGCTATGTGTTGTTTAACAATACTCTAACCTTTATAAACACGTTCACAACTATTAACTGTTATTGAATGCATGCATTGTACATTTGCCTAATTGTTTTGGTTTGTATTACCTTTTTTAACTGCCATACTGCGTCATGTGCATTTGAATCCTTAAATAAAGATGTTGGGTCGTTCAGGAGAGCTTTCAGGCTTATAAACATGTCACGGAGAACGCTATCTTGCACTTTACAGTTAGTTGTGTGACGAAGAGTTCTACAGAAACCACGTGCCTAATTATCAAGAAAACAATATAAACATTATCAAAAAACAACTCGTTGTAGTATCCCTGCTTTCTTGTCAACAAAGGACAAAATAATCCCATCAACAAGCAAACTAAAACAACAATACAAACTGGGATTATTGTATTGCGAAGTTAAGTGCAAAGCCTTTGAGTTTAAACCGGATTAAAAGCAAATCACGGTGCTGAGAAATATTATATAAAATAATATGCTAAGCATTGTATTTCTTAACTTAATAATATTCATGACGTATATAAAATTCTTACTATTCTGTCACACAGAAATAAACTTACCTTGGTTAAAAGACAGGTAATATTTGATTGCGGTGCTACGGTAAAGGAAAAGGTGTTAGCAAAATGTTTACAATTCAAAATAACATGGATTAGTCCGTTGAAATCTGTATCTTGCACCGATGTCACTCCTGTGTAACCATCTGGGGACATAAAACATTTTGCAAGTTGCCAGCTATTAGTTGCCCATTGTTCCGCTGACGTGTTTTTCCAAGACGGTCTTCCAAATGCGTGTTCTTTTATTAATTCGTCACGGACATTGTCACATAACTTTTTTGGACACGACCGCGGCTGTTTTGCTTGCGTATCATGCAGAGTAAAGCATGTGTTTTGAATTCTACTACACTTCCCTTTTGTAGGACATGGCAACAAATTGGCAATATAACAGTTTGTACACACAGTTGTTGTTGGAATCTGCAATTTGACACAAGCCGTTTGTATAATGCGTGTTTGCACATTAAGTATCTCTCTATCAACGAATTCTTGCAAACCATTCTTTGTAATATCTAGCGCTCGCCAAGCTTTTAGCCAGTTTATATTATCTGGCTCGGTGAAAACATTTGCAAGACTGGCCATGGCTGTTTTTCCATCAGCTCAGTAATGTAGATAGTGCTCAAAGGACTTCTTTTTTAATGACCGGCAAAAAAACATTCTGAAAAACGATAACTGTTATACGAGTATATGTCTAAACGTAACTAAGAATAACAATAGGAATGTGTTCTTTGATCCGACCTTTCGATAAATTGTACAGAAATTAAATAGGGCTGGGTTATCACTTTACCAGTTGGACTAGATGGATTTAAATAATATTGAAAACATTTGATATATTCCGTTGTATCGGATTATCAACCCTATCGTACAAAAAAAACACAACAAAGGTGAGATTTTAGTATAGCCTTCGCGTAACAAATAAGTGTTATACATGAATCAGAATGTTATTCGGGGTTAGGTACCATGCTTCCATACTTTATGATGCTTTATATTTGAATGAATATGTATCAATATAAAAGCGAATTAGAAATATCTTTGGCAAAACGGCATGTTGTACGTAAGACAAAGCAATGTCAATTCTAGTTTTCATAACCTAGCCGACTTTGTTTCATGGTATATTATCAATGAACGCCTGCTGTTAACAAACACCATAACGAAACAATAAGGTTAGTAATTTCAATATTTCTGACGTCTGTTAAGTGTTTCAATTAATTCAATTTTAAAGAAGCTTGTTGTCTATGAAATGGAAACAGATCCTTAAACATATGTTTGCAAAGCAAAACGCCTTCTTTGTAAATAACATGGATGGTGCTTAAAATGAATATACCTTGTCTAAATTCCCCCTCCCCCTTTCACTTTCATGAAAACAGCTTTCGTAATAAATACATTAGGCACATGCTGGTGGAAGTAACTATTGATATTTGGGTAAATATAGGTAAGTATTGATTAAATTGAAATGAAATACATGGCATAGTTAATTTAAATATAAATAAGAAACATATTTTATTTATGCCCATTTAAATATATCTGGTGTTTACAAGTTAGAAATCCGTCTGTTTGCGCTTTAAAACTTAAAAATAATCGCGTTTGTCGAAATGGACGTTTACGTCTAGAAATCCTACTTTTGGTTTTAAAAGCGGTACCGTTTGAAAAATAATAAATTACCTGCTAACAATGCTAAAAAGTTAATTTTATCTATGCCAATTATAATAAATCTGGTGGTTAAAAGATAGAAATCCGGCTTTTTGCGCTTAAAATCTTAAAAATAATCGCGTTTGGCGAAATGGAAGTTTACGTATAGAAATCCTACTTTCGATTTTCAAATTAAAAAATAAATAAATTACTTTCTAACAAGACTATAGATGTAATGATAATTTTGCACACTTTGAAATTGCATCTATATGTATTGATTTACATGTATTTCATTTCATGGTGTGTGGCTTTAATTTGTTAAGCTGTGTTTCGAAAGACCTCAAATCTCAAGAGTCAATGACTCTTGGGGCCATTTTTTCAGGAGTCATACTAATGAGTCAATGATCTTTTGTACTTTAAGCAAAACACAGATATATAATATAAAAAGCAACACATTAACACATATCTTAACATTTAAGTCTTAAAGTCCAGTCAATAAAAGACACAAACCTAAATTAAACAAAACACCATTATAAAACATATCTTCAAAAATGTACAGCAATGATCAAAATCTACAGTGTATGACTAGATACGACGACTATTGGCAATATAAAATGCTTTCAAACAAGTTAGGCAGATAAAGAACACACTGTACAATCCTCATGCTGAAAGCAGAGTTTGGACAGAGTCAATCTCAAATGAAATTATATAAACAAGTGCAAGTGCAGAATCCGATTCAAAACCTTAATCTTGTTCCAGTACTTTAAGCTAGATGGCAAACCTTAAGCTTAAGTGATAAATCAGAAAAATACCCACAACACAGATCCTTTCCAGAAAGGTGTTGGCCGTATCTTACCACAAACAGACCGTAATTGAAATGGGAAGAATTATATTCTTCCTATAACTTTAAACTAAAGCTCGAAAAGAATACCCACAGAACAGAGTTAGGGACATAACGTAAATTATGAGACCAAACTATATGCAAATAATATTTACAGCTGCTCCGCGCAAATATATTTGGTTATTTTGGTGTTTCGTTGGGCGCAGTGTAGCGGTTACTTCCCTTTCTCCGAATATGGCTTCTGTTTTTTAGGCCAAAAACAAAAGGTCCGTGTCTGGTCTCCTTGGAAAAACAAGAGATGTGTTTGTCAGAAACACAATTCCCCCTATTGCGCCGCCATAAATTTGACCTTTGACCTTGAAGGATGACCTTGACCTTTCACCACTCAAACACTTGCATGCCAAATATAAAGTTGATATCTTCAATATTGCAAAAGTTACGACCAAGGTTTAAGTTTTGACGCGCTTTGAAGCCATATATTTTATTTTTGACCTTGAATGAAGACATTGAACCTGACCTTTTACCACTCAAATGTGCAAGTCCATGAGATACACATGCATTACAAATATCAAGTTGCAATCTTCAATATTGCAAAAGTTATTCAATATTGAAGAACTTTAACCAAGGTTAAAGTTTTCCACAGACAGACAGACAGACAGACAGACAGACAGACAGACAGACAAACAGTCAGACAGACAGACAGACAGACAGACAGACAGACAGACAGACAGACAGACAGACAGACAGACAGACAGACAGACAGACAGACAGGCCATAAACAATATACCTCGATCATTTGATCCGAGGGAATAACAAGACGATGTTTGTCAGAAAATGTTAGTAAGTAAGTAAGTAATTGCATGGATAATTTTTTTTTAATTTGACCTTTGACCTTGAAGGATGACCTTGGCCTTTTACCACTCAAAACCTGCAGCTCCATGAGATACACATGCATACCAAATATCAAGTTGCTATCTTCAATATACAAAAAGTGAAGACCAAACTTTAACGATGGTTAAAGTTTTAAGGAAAGAAAAATACAATGATATTTGACCTTTGACCTTGAAGGATGATCTTGACCTTGACTTTTCACCACTCAAAATGTACAGCTCTGTAAGATACACATGCATGCCAAGTTGCTATCCACAATATTGCAAAAGTTATCAAACTTTAACCAAGGTTAATGTTTTCTGAGTCAGCATTATAATTGTCAGCATCACGATCCACAGCCACAACCATTGTCACATCAACTGTGTTTCCAACTGCCTGGTGACACCAGTTGCAGGTCCTGTGCTTGTTTTGAAATTTGGACGTCAAGGTCTGGAAAATGAGGTCTGAAATAAATCGAGTCTGACAGACTTTAAAAAGATATAACAAATACAAACGCTTGTTTTCAAAACTTACAAATGCTTTATTTAATTAATAAAGATAAGATTGTTTAGTTGTGTAACATAAAAAGTTTGATTATTTTAAACAAAATAGCTATATTTAAAACTTTCGTCAATCTCTTGATATGATTAACTGACCAGAGATATATCACTGATGTGTCATCACACGTTGACAAAGGCGCGAGGATTGGCAGGGGTGTAAATTGTCCCAAATTTGAAATCTGGCCGGGGGTCTGAGGCGGAGTCTTCCTTCCGAATAACTATCTGTACTGTTTTTAGTCTTTCTAGTTCCTATTTCTGGTGACTACAATGCAAAATATTATAAACCAGACCGACCGAATCACCGCATGTGTCCTAGAAGGAAAAAGAAAATTCCTGCCGAGCACATTTTTGACGAAAGTTACATGTACATTTTCAGCGGAACAGACTGAATTTCTGAACATTTTGATACTACTTTCATTTATCAGCTCGAAATATTGACACATATATTTTGATTGACATTTTCATTGCACGAAGTATCCTTAATTTCGGACACGATCCATTGCTCGGATGAAACTGTGTTTGGTAGAAGTATACATTATATTTGGTGAAGTGATATCTAGTTTGGTATTGCATACTGTGAATTGACTTGTTAAGTATCCAGATAGTAGACATTTGAAGCGCTATGAATACTGAAGAGGAGTATGTGGAGTTCATACTGTCATCCTCTCAGCCTGTTCACTTTGTATCAAGAAATCCAGGTAATGGACGTAAACGTCATTTTTCTGATGGAGTGGAAATGAGTTGTGCTAAAAAGGTAAAAGGTTCAGAAACACATGTTGCACAGGCAAATACGGGTAGACTTATGGCTCAGGCAAGAAGAACAGTGTACGGTAACACACCAACTAAGACACAAGACAATGCAAGTGGGTTAAAAGTCATCATAAGTTAAATTGATGGCCTTGCATCCGAGTTGAAGAATGGCAATAGGAATGTGACAGAGAGAATTAATCGCTTGGAAATGGATCCTGAAAAGAAATTATCTGACAAACCAACTGACAAAATTGCTCAACTGTTAGACAAACTGATCAACATAGAGATTAAACGACTTGGTAAGACAGTTGATGAGAGAATAGACACATAAAGGGCTGACATAAACAATGATCTTGACTCATTGAAGGGGAAAGTAAACTCCCTCACTGATGCTGTTCAAGCTTTCCAGCCGGCAAATAAAGATAAATCCTGTAATGTAGTGTTTCGAAAGCTACCAGAATCGGTGAATGAACAATTAGTTGACAAATTGAATGGTATCATCAAATACTTTTTGGAAATTGAAAATGTTGTTGTATCGTCCGCACGTAGAGTTCCCAATCAGAACTCGCAATCATCTGTACCAGGATTGGTAATTGCTACCTTTGACAGAGTGGGTGATAAAAACAAAATTTTGAAAGCAAAGTATAAGCTATTTAGGACCATCCAACATTATGTATTTATAGATGCTGACCAAACTAAAGAGGAGAGGATAACATCAAACAACTGACGCACAATTTTCAACGCGGTCAATAGAGGAGGAAATTTATCTGTTCGTGTAAATCGTGTTGTAAAAAGTTTCAACAAGCCCAATGCAGAGGAATCTGATCCATGGAGAAACACAAATGTTGACAATAGTGGTAATACCAATAGTGGCACCCATAATAATGGTGCATTCAGTGATAACCGTGGCACCCACAATAATGGTGCACTCCGTGATAACCGTGGCGCCCACAATAATGGTGCATATAGGGGTATTCGTGGCAATAATAATAATGGCAACAAATTTCATAATAGTAACTCTAACATGTCTAAAGGCTCATCACAGAGGAACAATACAGGAGGGTTTAGACATGACAATGGACACGGTCAACGAAGTCGTGGTCAACACGGTCGTGGTCAACAAGGTCAAGGTCAACGAGGTCGAACCATATCGAGAGGTCGAGAAGGTCGATAGGTCCGATGTGGGTTTTGGAATGTCAACGGTTGGAGTAAAAATGTAAATACAGACATTTTTTTACTTAAGACAACAATGTATTGATTATTTTAATCTTGATGTTAAAGGTATTTTTGAAACTCACTTTAGAGATAAAAATGTTATTGATCTACCAGGATACATTTACTTTGGTTACACTTACACTTTACATATGAATGCTTAGAGTGGATCAGAGGGAGTGGTAGTTGTAAAACTGACTTGGCAGATAGTTTTCATATCAATGTGCTTGATGACAATTATGAAGATATTGTATGGCTTGAATTTACTGATAAACAGTCGGGGTTCTCATTTTATAGCTGTGTATGCTATCTACCACCAGATAATTCGTCTAGACATGTTGATGCTTGTGTTTTTTTATGATACTTTGTTAACAATTGTATACTCGTATCAGAACTATGGGTCATTAATTACATGTGGAGAATTAAATAGTATAATCGGTGACTCTGATGATTTCATTGTTGGTATAGATGACATACTAGGCAGAAATGTAGTCGATTTAACAACAATTTTATATGATGATACACTTATACAATTTTTAATTGACTTTAATATGTGTGTTTTAAATGGTCGTAATTATGTTCAGAACGATTTAATCAAAGGTTGTGCAGTGGTAGACTATTTCATTATTCAACATGAATACATAAATTGTTTAGTGAATTTAACGTAATGAGGAGTACTGATCTTGTTTCGGAGCTTCATCTTAAAACTGGTTTCTCTCCTTCATCAATTCCTGACCATTATATTTTATCATGGATATTTGAGTTGTCTAGGTTTGGGGTCTATGCCGAGAAGTCAACGTCTCAAACACATTTCATTGCTCCTCAATTTGATAAATTTGATGTAAGAAATATACCGGAACATTTTCTATGTACCAACGATATTATTCAATTATTACATAACAAAGTACTATGTTTGGAACAGATTCATAGACTTTAAAGTGATATTGATGTTGCTTATACTATTATCTGTACAAAACTTAAAAATAATCGCGTTTGTCGAAATAGACGTTTACGTCTAGAAATCCTACTTTTGGTTTTAAAAGCGGTACCGTTTGAAAAATAATAAATTACCTGCTAACAATGCTAAAAAGTTAATTTTATCTATGCCAATTATAATAAATCTGGTGGTTAAAAGATAGAAAACCGGCTTTTTGCGCTTAAAATCTTAAAAATAATCGCGTTTGGCGAAATGGAAGTTTACGTATAGAAATCCTACTTTCGATTTTCAAATTAAAAAATAAATAAATTTCTTTCTAACAAGACTATAGATGTAATGATAATTTTGCACACTTTCAAATTGCATCTATATGTATTGATTTACATGTATTTCATTTCATGGTGTGTGGCTTTAATTTGTTAAGCTGTGTTTCGAAAGACCTCAAATTTCAAGAGTCAATGACTCTTGGGGCCATTTTTTCAGGAGTCATACTAATGAGTCAATGATCTTTTGTACTTTAAGCAAAACACAGATATATAATATAAAAAGCAACACATTAACACATATCTTAACATTTAAGTCTTAAAGTCCAGTCAATAAAAGACACAAACCTAAATTAAACAAAACACCATTATAAAACATATCTTCAAAAATGTACAGCAATGATCGAAATCTACAGTGTATGACTAGATACGACGACTATTGGCAATATAAAATGCTTTCAAACAAGTTAGGCAGATAAAGAACACACTGTACAATCCTCATGCTGAAAGCAGAGTTTGCACAGAGTCAATCTCAAATGAAATTACATAAACAAGTGCAAGTGCAGAATCCGATTCAAAACCTTAATCTTGTTCCAGTACTTTAAGCTAGATGGCAAACCTTAAGCTTAAGTGATAAATCAGAAAAATACCCACAACACAGATCCTTTCCAAAAAGGTGTTGGCCGTATCTTACCACAAACAGACCGTAATTGAAATGGGAAGAATTATATTCTTCCAATAACTTTAAACTAAAGCTCGAAAAGAATACCCACAGAACAGAGTTAGGGACATAACGTAAATTATGAGACCAAACTATATGCAAATAATATTTACAGCTGCTCCGCGCAAATATATTTGGTTAGTTTGGTGTTTCGTTGGGCGCAGTGTAGCGGTTACTTCCCTTTCTCCGAATATGGCTTCTGTTTTTTAGGCCAAAAACAAAAGGTCCGTGTCTGGTCTCCTTGGAAAAACAAGAGATGTGTTTGTCAGAAACACAATTCCCCCTATTGCGCCGCCATAAATTTGACCTTCGACCTTGAAGGATGACCTTGACCTTTCACCACTCAAACACATGCATGTCAAATATAAAGTTGATATCTTCAATATTGCAAAAGTTACGACCAAGGTTTAAGTTTTGACGCGCTTTGAAGCCATATATTTTACTTTTGACCTTGAATGATGACATTGAACCTGACCTTTTACCACTCAAATGTGCAAGTCCATGAGATACACATGCATTACAAATATCAAGTTGCTATCTTCAATATTGCAAAAGTTATTCAATATTGAAGAACTTTAACCAAGGTTAAAGTTTTCCACAGACAGACAGACAGACAGACAGACAGACAGTCAGACAGACAGACAGACAGACAGACAGACAGACAGACAGACAGACAGACAGACAGACAGACAGACAGACAGACAGACAGACAGACAGACAGACAGACAGACAGACAGACAGACAGACAGACAGACAGACAGACAGACAGACAGACAGACAGACAGACAGACAGACAGACAGACAGGCCATAAACAATATACCTCGATCATTTGATCCGAGGGAATAACAAGACGATGTTTGTCAGAAAATGTTAGTAAGTAAGTAAGTAATTGCATGGATAAATATATTTTTAATTTGACCTTTGACCTTGAAGGATGACCTTGGCCTTTTACCACTCAAAACCTGCAGCTCCATGAGATACACATGCATACCAAATATCAAGTTGCTATCTTCAAAATACAAAAAGTGAAGACCAAACTTTAACGAAGGTTAAACTTTTAGGAAAGAAAAATACAATGATATTTGACCTTTGACCTTGAAGGATGATCTTGACCTTGACTTTTCACCACTCAAAATGTACAGCTCTGTAAGATACACATGCATGCCAAGTTGCTATCCACAATATTGCAAAAGTTATCAAACTTTAACCAAGGTTAATGTTTTCTGAGTCAGCATTATAATTGTCAGCATCACGATCCACAGCCACAACCATTGTCACATCAACTGTGTTTCCAACTGAATGGTGACACCAGTTGGAGGTCCTGTGCTTGTTTTGAAATTTGGACGTCTAGGTCTGGAAAATGAGGTCTGAAATAAATCGAGTCTGACAGACTTTAAAAAGATATAACAAATACAAACGCTTGTTTTCAAAACTTACAAATGCTTTATTTAATTAATAAAGATAAGATTGTTTAGTTGTGTAACATAAAAAGTTTGATTATTTTAAACAAAATAGCTATATTTAAAACTTTCGTCATTCTCTTGATATGATTAACTGACCAGAGATCTATCACTGATGTGTCATCACACGTTGACAAAGGCGCGAGGATTGGCAGGGGTGTAAATTGTCCCAAATTTGAAATCTGGCATATAAGGCCGGGGGTCTGAGGCGGAGCCTTCCTCCCGAATAACTACCTGTACTGTTTTTAGTCTTTCTAGTTCCTATTTCTGGTGACTACAATGCAAAATATTATAAACCAGACCGACCGAATCACCGCATGTGTCCTAGAAGGAATAAGAAAATTCCTGCCGAGCACATTTTTGACGAAAGTTACATGTACATTTTCAGCGGAACAGACTGAATTTCTGAACATTTTGATACTACTTAGATTTATCAGCTCGAAATATTGACACATATATTTTGATTGACATTTTCATTGCACGAAGTATCCTTAATTTCGGACACGATCCATTGCTCGGATGAAACTGTGTTTGGTAGAAGTATACATTATATTTGGTGAAGTGATATCTAGTTTGGTATTGCATACTGTGAATTGACTTGTAAAGTATCCAGATAGTAGACATTTGAAGCGCTATGAATACTGAAGAGGAGTATGTGGAGTTCATACTGTCATCCTCTCAGCCTGTTCACTTTGTATCAAGAAATCCAGGTAATGAACGTAAACGTCTTTTTTCTGATGGAGTGGAAATGAGTTGTGCTAAAAAGGTAAAAGGTTCAGAACACATGTTGCACAGGCAAATACGGGTAGACTTATGGCTCAGGCAAGAAGAACATTGTACGGTAACACACCAACTAAGACACAAGACAATGCAAGTGGGTTAAAAGTCATCATAAGTTAAATTGATGGCCTTGCATCCGAGCTGAAGAATGGCAATAGGAATGTGACAGAGAGAATTGATCGCTTGGAAATGGATCCTGAAAAGAAATTATCTGACAAACCAACTGACAAAATTGCTCAACTGTTAGACAAACTGATCAACATAGAGATTAAACGACTTGGTAAGACAGTTGATGAGAGAATAGACACATAAAGGGCTGACATAAACAATGATCTTGACTCATTGAAGGGGAAAGTAAACTCCCTCACTGATGCTGTTCAAGCTTTCCAGCCGGCAAATAAAGATAAATCCTGTAATGTAGTGTTTCGAAAGCTACCAGAATCGGTGAATGAACAATTAGTTGACAAATTGAATGGTATCATCAAATACTTTTTGGAAATTGAAAATGTTGTTGTATCGTCCGCACGTAGAGTTTCCAATCAAAACTCGCAATCATCTGTACCAGGATTGGTAATTGCTACCTTTGACAATGTGGGTGATAAAAACAAAGTTTTTAAAGCAAAGTATAAGCTATTTTGGACCATCCAACATTTTGTATTTATAGATGCTGACCAAACTAAAGAGGAGAGGATAACATCAAACAACTGACGCACAATTTTCAACGCGGTCAATAGAGGAGGAAATTTATCTGTTCGTGTAAATCGTGTTGTAAAAAGTTTCAACAAGCCCAATGCAGAGGAATCTGATCCATGGAGAAACACAAATGTTGACAATAGTGGTAATACTAATAGTGGCACCCATAATAATGGTGCATTCAGTGATAACCGTGGCACACACAATAATGGTGCACTCCGTGATAACCGTGGCGCCCACAATAATGGTGCATATAGGGGTATTCGTGGCAATAATAATAATGGCAACAAATTTCATAATAGTAACTCTAACATGTCTAAAGGCTCATCACAGAGGAACAATACAGGAGGGTTTACACATGACAATGGACAAGGTCAACGAAGTCGTGGTCAACACGGTCGTGGTCAACAAGGTCAAGGTCAACGAGGTCGAACCATATCGAGAGGTCGAGGAGTTCGATAGGTCCGATGTGGGTTTTGGAATGTCAACGGTTGGAGTAAAAATGTAAATACAGACATTTTTTTACTTAAGACAATAATGTATTGATTATTTTAATCTTGATGTTAAAAGTATTTTTGAAACTCACTTAAGAGATAAAAATGTTATTGATCTACCAGGATACATTTACTTTGGTTACACTTACACTTTACATATGATTGCTTAGAGTGGATCAGAGGGAGTGGTAGTTGTAAAACTGACTTGGCAGATAGTTTTCATATCAATGTGCTTGATTACAATTATGAAGATATTGTATGGCTTGAATTTACTGATAAACAGTCGGGGTTCTCATTTTATAGCTGTGTATGCTATCTACCACCAGATAATTCGTCTAGACATGTTGATGCTTGTGTTTTTTTATGATACTTTGTTAACAATTGTATACTCGTATCAGAACTATGGGTCATTAATTATATGTGGAGACTTAAATAGTATAATCGGTGACTCTGATGATTTCATTGTTGGTATAGATGACATACTAGGCAGAAATGTAGTCGATTTAACAACAATTTTATATGATGATACACTTATACAATTTTTAATTGACTTTAATATGTGTGTTTTAAATGGTCGTAATTTTGTTCAGAACGATTTAACAAAAGGTTGTGCAGTGGTAGACCATTTCATTATTCAACATGAATACATAAATTGTTTAGTGAATTTAACGTTATGAGGAGTACTGATCTTGTTTCGGAGCCTTATCTTAAAACTGGTTTCTCTCCTTCATCAATTCCTGACCATTATATTTTATCATGGATATTTGAGTTGTCTAGGTTTGGGGTCTATGCCGAGAAGTCAACGTCTCAAACACATTTCATTGCTCCTCAATTTGATAAATTTGATGTAAGAAATATACCGGAACATTTTCTATGTACCAACGATATTATTCAATTATTACATAACAAAGTACTATGTTTGGAACAGATTCATAGACTTTAAAGTGATATTGATGTTGCTTATACTATTATCTGTACAATTTTAAAACAAGAAATGTATGATAAGTGAGGTTCAGAAAAGTAAAAGATCCTACTGAGTGTCGTTTCAAAACGGACTGCTTCAAGATTGTGAAACAAACCAACAAGCGTTTTGGAAGTCCATAGGTCGGGTAGTTGTTGCTCATGCTAGAAATAAATCTATACCTATGGAAGTATTATGTGAAGATGGCTCAATATCTTATGATGTTAACACTGTCCTTTATAAATGGAAGGAAGATTTTAGTAGTTTATTTGTAAATAGGCAAGTGTCTACCCAAACAATAGACATACAAGAAAATGTAGCTAATGGAAATGTTCATGACTTTTCTACATGTATTCTGAATGAAAATATTACTATATTAGAAGTTCAAAAAGCCTTACAAAAACCAAAATTAGGAAAGGCATGTGGTATAGATACTATTCCAGTTGATATTCTGAAAAAATAATAATTGTGGATCGTTTTTACATATTTTGTACAATGTTTGCTTCGACACAAGAATTGTTCCAACTGAGTGGGGTTAAATCATTTAAAATCCCTTCCCCACATCTAGCACATGTGACCCTGTATCATTAAGAGGCATTGCTTTATCAAGTTCTATGTATAAAATTTGTTGTTATATTTTAAATGATAGATTGTCCATTAGGGCTGAAGAAAATAATATTTTGGAAGACGAAAAAAATGGATTTAGGAAAGAAAGAAGCACTGATGATCATATTTCATCTCTCACTAATATTATTGAAACTCGAAAGAAACAGACAAAGTCGAACTTTTATGCTTTTATTCATTTTGAGAAGGCGTACGATTTTATAAGTAGTAATATTTAATGGAGTAAATTAAGCAACCCTTGTTTTTGGATTGGTGGGAAAATATTAACTGCATTAAAGTCATTGTATACAAATGTATCCTCAAGTGTGAGCGTAAATGGTTATTATACTGATTGTTTGATGTACAGTGTGGCCTTCGACAAGGGTACTCCCTATCACCTTTCATTTTTAATATGTTTGTGAATGATAAAGCTATTAAAATAAAGGCCGCTGATAAAGGTATATGTTTAGAAAATGATAAAGTATGCATTCTTCTTTATGCAGATGATAATTTTCTTATAGCAGAGAATAAAGACGATTTACAGTTTATGCTTAATATTTTAAATGATTGGTGTAATGTTGACTATATGGTTGTCAATCTAACTAAAAGTAACATCGTACATTTTAGACAAAACTCTGTAAACAGAACTTCATTTAATTTCACATGTGATAATCATAACTTGCAAGTGACTGGTAGGTACACCTGCCTTGGTATATTGTTGGATGAATATTTGGATTTCAATGTAACCGCAAAATATGTTGCACAAAGTGCTGGAAGAGCTCTTGGCTTGTTCATAGCAAAATGTAAAGCAATGGGTGGTGTTCCGTACAATGTATTTAATAAGCTTTATGACAGCTCAGTTTGGCCAGTTATAGCTTATGGTTCATCAATTTGGGATACAAAATCTTACACTTCTATAAATGCTATACAATCACGAGTCATGCACCTCTTTCTTGGTATGGGTAAATATGCACCCAACCATGCCCTTAATGGTGAGATGGCCTGGCAATGGAAATGATGGAAGTATGTGACCAATCAGTGGCATCGGTTAAAATCTATGGATTGTCAAAGAATTAACAGTAAAATCTTTAATTTTTTTTTGTTGTGATAAAAGTAGTAGCCGTTGTACAAACTGGGATTCCTGTTTAAAAATCATATGCATAGTATTAATATGCTACAAACATTAAAATTATGTATGTCACGTTAATCATTTTGTGATAAGGTATTACAAGGCACCATGGGTAATTTTATCTCTGTATGGCGTAATAGTATTTAGAATGATGGTACGTCTGGTAGAGCGAGAAATAAATTACGTACTTATAGATTGTTTAAACAAGATTATGTGATTGGACCATATGTTAAGTCGTTTCTATCTCTTAAGTACTGGTCTGCTCTAGCTAAATTTCGTTGTGGGGTTGCTCCCATTAAGCTAGAAACTGGAAGATACGAAAACATTTAAGAAAATCAACGTGTCTGTCCAATATGTAAAGTATCAGTTGAAACTGAAATACATGTTTTATTTGAATGCAATGCCTATCAAGATTTGAGAGTTATACTAAATAATAAAGCTTATTGTGTTGAAAATAAATTTGTCAATGTTACCAAACAAGAGAAGTTAAATTGTGTGCTCTCCGACACTGATGTCATGGCTGCATAATTTAAATTACTATTTAGTTAGCATCTAAAATAAAGATATCTAATACACTTTACTATTTAGTTCCGATGTAATACTTCTATCATTGTCTCCATAACATATTTATTATTTCGTACATGGTAATATATCATGTGCAGCAATAAAGACGTTTCGTATATATTGTGGTGAAAATCTATCGCTTTTCTTGTTATAAGGGAGATAAATCTATAGTGTTTGGTGACAGCAAACTGTTCCTGTATCAAGATCTGTGGAGTTACTCCCCTTTGAAAATAAGAAGATGCTAATATTGTCAGGTTGATTTATAAATACTTTTTTTACTGAAGTCTTATGGTCAATATATATAATTCAGGATATTCATATGTACATATTGAATATTAACTGCTTCTTGTCTTAAATGAAATATATTTTATCACTGTCAATAATGTCATGTTTTTGTTTTTGTTTAAAAAAATTTTTATTTTAAATTTAATGCAGAAGGTCATTGCCAACCAATCAAACTAGTATCTAATACTAGCTGGTGTTTACTCTTTCAAAATATGTTTTCTTTTTAATATGCGCATTAGTGCCTTGATCAATAATACTCAGTATTTTAGGTAAGTGTATTATTTTTATGGCAACTGTTTATTCAAAGGTTGGCAATGACAATCTGGTTTTTATGATATGTCATAGAAATCAACACTTTAAATATGATAAGCATAGTTATTTGTTAATTTGTTACATATTTAAGAAAAGTCTATAACAAATCTGTAAAGATTGGCCATGCATGTTATCATATTATATTGTATCTGTATATATTGTACATGTTATGGATAAGACAACAAACTTGTAAACTCTGTGACTTCCTTATTCTATTTGTGTTTATAAAGAACGTCGGAAATAAATTATGATCGACGACAAATACTGTATCCGATAACGACTGTATCCGAAAAAATGTTCATGTTTTGCACATGCATATCGTTTGACTGCAGAAAATGAAAACCAATTACTCATCAAATACGAAATCAATATATTATTTGGTTAATATATTGCTTTACAATATGCTATTGTACTAATTTACTTTGCTAATTTATTACTTAAAATATTTCAAGACGGCGGACATTTGACTTTGAATACTTAAATATTGCTGGGCCAAGTGTGAGGTTGAGCGCTCTAAAACCGGTTTAAACCCCAATGCTTTGCATTGACCGTTCCAAAGCGGTGCCTCAGCTTTATTCTTATATGTGATTATGTTGTTTTGCAATTGGTCATTTGCCTTAAATAAAGGACCAACTAATTGTATATACTGAGAATGCAATACTGCTCCATCAGCTGGAGTTTCACTTTTTTTTAATGTTAGATTTTCGGAAACTAGTGAAGATATTTCGTCACTTGCAGTTCATGTCCGTGCCATCTTGACGTCCTACTTGGGAGATAACTTCCGACTTTGCGTCAGTGTGACATAGAAACATGCATTGATCCAGATCCAGATCTAGCCTGAGAGCTGATTACCTTTATATAATAGCATATAAAATTGACTAAAGCTTATTTGTATCATATTTATAAATTCGTTCTATGCGCGATGTCAGGAGAAAATTAGACGACCGGATTAATATTCATGGACTTTGTTTTACATTGGCAAACGACAAAGTTTTCAGTTCAATTGTCATAAACGTATGCATGTTCATTACAATTAAAACGAAGTAACACTCATGTTAGATTTTAAAAATAAAATTAAAAAACAATTAAGTATTTTATACGAATCGCATCGTTAATTAAACATAACAGGTGTGTTTCTGTTTAAATACGCCCTTAAGTTCTTGAGCCTAAACCACTTGAGTAAAATGTACACTTAAATAAACTGAGTGCAATTCAAGCTATAGCAATATTTTACATCTTAAAATGCTGTGCAGGTTGTCAACCATAGCAGTTTTGTTTTTGAAGTTTAGTAAAGCGGAAACTCAGTTATGTAAACAGGTATGTATATATTTCTATATCTGGACCTATGAGTCATTCACACATTACAGGCAAGTAACATATTAAATGCTCTATACAATCACCGTACAATTATCATTTTAATACCAATTGAACCGCTTTGTATCCTACGCGGGTCAACACTTAAACTGATTATATATTTACACTATCAATCTTACTACTGCATAATGTCCTCGATAAAAATTTTATCTCTCGAAAGGAGCTCATTTACCGATTATAAATATACAATTCATGTCGCGGTTTCAACTGTAAATCTTCTTTAAAAATATCAGAAACTTGCATCATCAACATCGAGTCAAGCCAACAAAGAAACAAGATATCGACGTGATTGCTAAACACCGGAATTAAGTTTTATTGCAGTAACACATTTCAGAATGTTATTTGGACATGTAGATAGGGGTAATACTGTAAGCTGAATCACTAATGCTTAGTGAAATACACAGGTCAATTTAACGTGGTTTTGAAATGCAATACGTTGATGTTCACTGCATTTTATATATTTGCAAAGTAGTATATGTAACTCCTCAAATAGATTGTTTACTCCTGAATGCACGGATGGTTTCGATTAAGATATAAAGGGACAATGTTCACAGTTATAAATCTAATATGGTGTCGCCAAAAATATAGAACGGAATTCTATATTATCAGTATTGCGGATAAACATAAAGGGAACAAAAGCGGTAAATACAAGTGGATTGCACGTCTAGTTTGCGCAGTGATTGTGATATTCTCTGTTGACCGAGGAGGCACGGGTTCAATCACCCTTCCAGGCTCACGTGAGCTTGGTTGCTGCTTACCAACAAAACACATACATATCTCTGAAAAGCAAGAAATTGCTGCATACATTCATGTTAGTATAGTAATGTGTAGTAATAATCACACTATAAGTCCCATGTTTCAATGAGCTTTGTGGATTCCTACTCGATCAATTCTTTAAAAAAGGCATCTTTAAATTACTTAAAAGTATCACGCAATCCTTTAAAAGTTAGTTTTGCGTAAAGAATATCATGTATTGTTGTGAGCCCTATATCTTCAAATGAACACAAAAGGAAATAGACAATTTAAAAAGCAATTAAACATGGCACATTTCAAAAAGAAATGTTTAGATGTGTAGATAGTGTATGCTGTTTCTAAGGTATGTGGCCGATTGGTAATTTAAAATAGAACGTATTGAAAATAAAGACTAAACACATACATTTTTGTCGGCTTTTAATGGTCAGTGAATCGCACGTACGCATTAAACTAATTATTATAATAGCAAAATACGTGTAAAAACACAGTTGTATAGCATTTAATTTCAACGTAAAAAGGCACACGAGGGATATCAATTCTATTGTATTTAAACTTGAGTACTAAAAGGTATATTATCCGTAAGAGGGACAAAATTGCAATTGTCTGACCCTAGATGGAAAAAAATCAAAGTCTTATATGCAATAAAATGTATTTAACGGTTCTTATTTCTCAAGTGTCAAATGCATTTAACATGGTCAAATTATCAGCATTATTATTCTGAAACCAGCATTATTGTACTTTAATGTACTGTGTTTCAAAACGAAACAGGACGATTTATGATATCGTTCTCATAAAGCAAAACGCAAGAGATTTGACATTGAAACATTCCCCGTTAACTGTCTGCAATGTATGATTATATTAAAACAATAAATGGATTGTGTATTCATCTACCTTATGTGATGTTTAGAAATAAGCTTACCTCTTTGTTTTATTTCTTTTCCAACGAATTAAGAATCAACGATTAAAACATTTTTTTAAAATTCACTAAGTCTTCCACTTTAAACTTGAGAGTGTTTTCAGTAAATTATCTAGTGTCAAACCTAGGCGACTTACAATTTAACCAGTACGAGGTTTATCAGCTTAATATCATAAGTTAAAGGTCATTGTCACATGTACTTGTATCAAGAAATAGAGGATATTTGTTCACGTCAGTGTAAGATCGTATATTATTGCACGAGTAACAATATATATCATAAAAAAATATATTTTCACGAGTGGCGCAGCCATGATTGAAAATATTATTTTTCTATGATCACGAGTGAAATAACAAACGATCTTACACGGACATGAACATTTTTTTATATTCTTTTTTGACCCTTTTTCAAGAAAATATTTAACAGCTGTTCCCTTTCGCTGAAAAATTACCCTTTCTACACGTGGCGTGCCTCAATACATTTCAAAACACAAAATGACGTCATTAGTTTGACGAAATGACGTCATTATACCAGCGAAATTCTCCAGTTAAACTCGTTTACAATGTAAATAAACGATGAAAAAACATACAATAAAAAGAAAATATGTTGGATTCGTTGGAATGTCGATTTTAATTCACTCGTGATAATAGAAAATATATATAAAATTATTAATTATAATCTAAAAATAGAAATAGGATTTCCGAAAGTTTGTTCTTTTCTCCGGTGAAAAGTACAATTTGTTTATTTTCACTGCTGTTATTTCACTGCAGAAATGTCATATTTGATCGGGTATGAAAGAAAATTGTGTTTGCATGAAATCCAGAGAACGAATTGATCTGTTGTCATCTAAATTTATATGCTGGTGTCTTGGGAGGAAAGAACATCCCTTATTACCTCTAAAGAAAGCAGGTATATAAAGAATACATGGTTGGTGCCGAGATGGAGAAAGTTTATCCGGTGAGGCTTAGAAAAAGAAAATAGGGCGAGCTTTAGCGAGCCCTATTTTTCTTTTTCGGGCCGAACCGAATAAACTTTCTTCATCTTGGCACCAACCATGTATTCGATTTATCCTGCTTCATTTTAATGTGTGTCTTTAACACATTTTATCAATGACAAATGATTAATCGGCATAACAAAATAATTATTCGAGTCGGGCCTCCAACATGTACACAACATTCCTTTCGACTAAATAACTACCGATTGTGACACGTAAAAAATAGTTCCACATTAAACTGTCATTTTAATAATTTCTTTTGGTAAATATATATATAAGATATATAAATATGAAAAATTAATTCAAAATTTAATATGTTTATTTGCTAGAAATTGAAAAATAATCAATATCAAAACAAAAACTAATTTTTTGTTCACGTTCAAGGTCGTTGACTGAAACAAGTGTTTGTTAAAACGGATGAACAGTGAGTTGCAGTAACGTTTACACTTCACGTGAATTATTTCATGTAAACTGAAAAATTGTGGATATTAACAGTTGCGCCTGCAAATAAGGATTGGACGCTTTGATTGATTCGTCCATCTATGTTTACGGAGACGTTTGAAGCTGCTAACACGGTGGGAGTCCCAGAAGATGGCAGATTTGAGACGTGTACTGGACGAACATGTGGGTCAGTTGCTTCGGGGAGAAATGAAGCTTCCTGTTGTTGGAGATGCAGTGATTCTTGAACATCAGTTGAGTTACAATTTTTTGTGATGGTCGTCATGCTTTCATTTTTCATCTTTTTATTGTTGGTTTTATGTAAAATTTCAGAAATTTGGCGATGTTTTGTTTCTGACAGTGAAGAGTAATTCAGGACAGATTGCATGTTTTTATGTCCAGATATCTGAATAATGTCCGTCGGTGCTATACCATTGTCCCTAAGTTTTGAGACTAATGTCTTCCGTGTTGCATGGTTAGTAAGTTTCTTGTTTTTGTCAAGACCAGCCTCTTCGCACATAACTTTCAATAATTTTCCAAGTTTTTTTTCTCCTACTCTATTTATTGTGAACCATTTGTCATCTTCATTGGTGGCAGGAATTGTTCTAGTGGCCAAATAAAATGAATCTTCAGGATTCAAAAAATCTAAAGGTCTTTTAATAGCATAAAGTTTGTACATGTTCACAGGGCATCTCTGTGGGTCGCTGGTCGCCCAAACTTTAGGCCTTACTTTCCGGATATCGGACACAATATCGCCTGTGCGAGTTTTTGTCTGCCTTTCATTAAGTTGAAGGTATTCAACCCCATTTGAATCTTTCTGAAGAGTAATATCACCCCATCTGTAAGTGAAAATTGTTTCCTGATAAGTAAGGTAACCTTGTTTAAATTTAGTTTAAAACAGTATGACTAAACACTGAAAACCTATGAAAACCCTGACCAAACCAAACTTTGCATCTGTTTTCATGTCGTATTTGTAGGTGTTCGCTTAAACAAAATGTTAAAAACTTTTAAAGGGATAAATTATTTTAAAAAATATTTAAGTTTGTAACGGGTATGTTGGCTCTTGTTAGTTTTCTGTGTTTAATTACTTGCAATCATTTAAATTATGTTTATAATGGTTCAACTTCAGGGCTTTTTCCCTGTTTTTGTGAAGCGGCCTTGGCCCCCTCATTTTGTGAAAAAATGAGTCGCAAACTTATGACAATTGTGAAAAATGAGTCGCGCACTTTCTAAAATTGTGAAAATTAGAGCCACAAACTTCTTGAAATTGTGAAAATTTTAGTCGCAAACTTCTTGAAATTGTGAAAATTTTAGTCGCGAATTTCCCAAAATTGTGAAATTTGACTCGCAAATTTCTCAAAATTGGGAAAATTTGCCATTCCCACAGAAGGAAAAAAAGCCCGGATCTCTTGTTATTATAATCATGTATTCACTGCAATTATTTTGCAATATTATTTAATAATAATAATATAATGTGTTTTGAAATCTATAATAGATCTAGGAAAACATATTTAAATATTTTTTTAGCAGCGTTTAAATGTAACTATTATAGATATTTTTCCATTTTTTAATTCCCTTCTTAATGGAAAGTTTTATTTTATTAGAAGAATTGAATATTTTTTTATTTCGAATACATAATAGTGAATTTTATTGAGACGCATCAAATGACAGATGTTGTCCGTGGGAGTTTGATTAATTTTATTAGCTCATCTATTTTTTGAAAAAAAATTATGAGCTATTGTCATCACCTTGGCGTCGGCGTCGGCGTCGGCGTCGGCGTCGGCGTCCGGTTAAGTTTTGCGTTTAGGTTCACTTTTCTCAGAAAGTATCAATGCTATTGCATTTGTCAAATAATGATGAGAAATTGGGTGAAATATTTGGGTTTTCTTTATGTACGAAATATTGACAAGTATATCACGGTCAAAAGATTAAATATTTGGATCTGGTGTGTGTTTAACAACAAAGGGGTTACAATACTGTTGACACATGCCTTAGGCTGTATTTGCATTATTTATTATTTGTACCACAACGCTCATTAACGTGTGCATACTTGAATAGTGACCTCTCCAGTAGGTTGAAATTCAACCAATCAGGAACAAGCACGTATAGAACACTGACCAATGGGATTCATAACTGAGTTTCACGGGCCAGATGTTAGAGGGAAACAAGACAGTTAGCGTTTAGACTTGGAGGTGTACGGATCGAGAAAGATATGATCATGTAGCTATCAGACTGTATGTGTATAACCGAAAATATTAAGTATGTTAGACATTAAATTGGACTAGAAACTGATACATGGTGTTGTTGAATATTTTATCCTGCAGAGAAATTAACATAAATAGAGAGGGACCGACTTGTCCCATGCGCGGCACGAGAATATGGGAGTTAATGCAAAACTCGTCATCTTGGCAATTCGCGCATGACGAGATTTCGAATAATAGGCTACATACCGGTGATTTAAGAGTAATGAACATTGTTAGTAACTATGTGTCGTCTATGAACTATGAACGATTACGTGACACATTCAAACTTGGTACACTTACTTACTATCATGAGGGGACTGGGCAGGCAAAGTTAGATAACTCGGGCGTGCATTTTGACTGAATTATTAGCCCTTTTTATACTTATAAAATAGAAAATTTTGGTTAAGTTTTGCGTTTAGGTCCACTTTTTTCAGAAAGTATCAATGCTATTGCATTCAAACTTGGTACACTTACTTACTATCATGAGGGGACTGAGCAGGCAAAGTTAGATAACTCTGGCGTGCATTTTGACAGAATTATGTGCCCTTTTTATACTTAGAAAATTGAAAATTTTGGTTAAGTTTTGAGTTAAGGTCCATTTTATTCCTTAAGTATCAAAGCTATTGCTTTCATACTTGCAACACTTACTAACTACCGTAAGGGGACTGTGCAGGCAAAGTTATGTAACTCTGACTGGCATTTGGACGGAATTATGGGCCTTTATACTTAGAAAATTGAAAGTTTGGTTAAGTTTTGTGTTTTGGTCCACTTTACCCCTAAAGTATCATAGATATTGCTTTCATACTTGGAACACTCGCAAACTATCATAAGGGTACAGTAAAAGGACAAGTTGCATAACTCTGGATTTCATTTTTACGGAATTATGGCCCTTTTTGACTAAGTGACTTTGAATATATGGTTAAATTTTGTGTTTCGATCCACTTTACTTCTTAAGTATCAAGGCTATTGCTTTCAAACTTCAAATACTTTCATGCTATCATGAGGTTACTGTACCTGGCAAGTTGAATTTTACCTTGACCTTTGAATGACCTTGGCTCTCAAGGTCAAATTATTAAATTTCTCTAAAATTGCCATAACTTCTTTATTTATGATTAGATTTGATTGATACTTTGACCAAACTACTCTTACCTGACATACCACAATAGACTCCACCCAAACCATCGCCCGTGCCCCCCCCCCCCAACCCCCACCTATTTTTTTTTTAAGATCATCTCACAAATGACCACCACACCCTCACACTTTACCCCTCACCCCCCCCCAATTTTTTTTATGAAACGGTTAAAAAACACAAATATTTATTTCTATTATTTTATGTTTTAAATACCGTCCAACCATCGCACCCAAGAATCCCCCCCCACCCCCCCCCCCCACGCCCAACACCCCCCACCCTCCCGATTTTTTTTCCTTTTTTTCGCATTTTTGGAAGAAAATGTAATAAATGTCCACACCCCCACACAATGCACCGCTCTTCACTCCACCCCTCCCTCCTTTGTGATTGAAAATGAGAGTCCCTTCACCTTTAAAAAGAAAATAGATGAGCGGTCTGCACCCGCGAGGCGGTGCTCTTGTTCTTTTTAAATTGTAACTTATTAGATATCAGTGATTTTATTTGCTCTTTATGAAAAAGTACCGGTACCAGCCCAATCAGGAAAATATCTGTTAAAAAACCCTGAAATCGCAAAAAGAATTCATATCGGGAATTGGTGTTATTTAGTTTTGGCTGCCGCTACAAAAGACTTAAAGATTGTTAAATAAGTGTTTTCAAGTTGTCAATATTATATTGATTTAGGTTCAAGCCAAAGAGCTGCATAGGGAAACTATCAAAATGTTACATTTATATAAAAATAAAAATAAAAATTATTAAATGGGATTTTTTTTACAGCATTAAAATTGGGATAATTGTGGGTTTTTTATGAAGAAAGTTCCATTTTCTGGTACTTTATAAAAGAAGGATAGCTTAATTGCTGGATATTGTGATCATGATACATCTGATAGTTGTTGCTGATATATTTAATACTTATTGCAAAGCCATTAAATTGTAAAATCAGTTCTGTAGTTCAATGGAGAACAACCTGTCTTCATAAAGATAGGGATATCTGAGTTCAAGTCTCAGCAGAAAGTTTACACTTGACTTTGCAATAAGACAGTTCAATATAATATTTGATAAATAAGTGTCTGTTTTTGGGATAATTACCTCAAATTATAATTCTCCGTAGTTCCTCGTAATCCAAGTGAAACACAATTGTTGAACCACAATGTGTTTAATAAAGCCTTTGGCGATGTACCGCCCAGGATTCCACGGTCATAGAGTATATCGATTTCTTCGTCACTTATTGGATCTGTGGCATTTGGTTTGTTTCCCTTTCCCATTTTTTTAAGAGTTCTTTGTTTTGCCTTTAAAGCATCCCTTGTCAGCTGAAAGTGATTGGTGTTGGTTTCTTGCATTATTTGCACAGGATATTTGTTGCGTTTGAGTTTCCGGTCAATGCTTGAGATCATGTTTCTTATTGTGCTTGGTTCATATTCCGAACCATCACATTTCCTAACTGAAAGAACATAATTTGCCAAAAATTCGTCCAACATATCGGGGCCTATGTCATGTATTTCCCTTTTTTCTTGTTTTGTCAATAAAAATCTTTTGAATTTGTTTACATCAATCATTGTTTTTTTAGAGTGTTCTTGTTGTTCGCTTGACATATTTGTTGTTTTACTTCATCATTTGTTAGTTGTTTAAAACAGTCCTTTACATTGAGGGTTGAGGGCTTGTTAACTGGAGAGGTATTTATCTGGTCAATTTCGGAGGGCTCATGGCAGTCAAAGTCATTAAAATCAATGCCATACATTGTTTGAAAATCAGATAGACTAATTTCAAGGACATTTGTTTTCAAGTTTTCAACATTGTTAAGACCTACATTTTCAATGTTCACCATGCCTGTAGAGTTTTCCTTATTGATTTCATCCTTCATGTTATTATCAACATCTTGTTCCTTAGTTTTGACAGTTGCATCCTTATTTTCGTCTTTTTCAGCCATTAAATCTTCCCAAATTACATCAAAATACATTTGATAAATATAGTCCGACATTTTTCCATTCAAATATAGTGTTATTTTATGTTATTAAAATTTTAATTGATATTTCTTGAAAAAAAAATGCAGACGACTGAAATAGTATATTGTGTGTTTTAGTGGAGCGTAACCTTTATATTTATATAAAGAAACGCCGTATATTGAAGGTTATGTGTAAATAAATTTAAAGGCAAAATTGATTACTTCATTGCCATATGTTTGCGTAAATTTTACGCATTTATTACTTTTAAGATCATTTTGTTTTTACAAAACTATTCGCAAGAACCTTCGCATGTACATTTTGTAAAAGGTCAAAAGCTATAACGGTTTAATCGGCGCGTATGAATACGTTATACGGTTAGATCGCGGTCACGTGAGGTACTGCCGGAGATCAACTAGTTTATCCGACCCTGCTTTATTCGGTCAATGTTAACAACAGAGGCAGGATAAAAGTTAATGGTCAGATGGGCTTGCAACAGGTAATTCACTTTCGTTCAATTTCTCCAGAGAGCTTTAATATACGATCACACGATTTGGGACAGTGTTGAGCTTGGTGACACAACTGACACCTATAATTTTAAATTATTAGGCCAAAATTAAATATCCAATGATCTGAATATTGAGAATGATACCCGCAAAATATCAAGCGATCGCTTGAAATCTGATCATCTAAATCGCTACGCAAGTTAATTAAGATGAAATAATGATACATATGTGCAGATCAACGGGTCAAAGGAAAAGGTCACATGAGCTTGTAAACTGCAACTTTCTCCCACAAAAGATGTAGATAACACTTAGGATCATATATATTAGTGTACGGATGCACTCGAAGATATATGGTCAAATCAACATATCAAATGTCAAGGTCACATGGACGACTGAGCTGCCATTAAGGTGGATATATTTGTGTCATATGTATTAATCTTGTAAATAAAATACTTTGAAGCGTATTGATATCTGAACACCTGAATTGTTATCTTATTTAGAGAAGATAAATCAAAACCGATATGTCCCCATCTGTTGCATAAAATTGCCATAAATCAAATATGCTTTCAGTAAACTGGCTGATCATTGAATTTATACGAGAGTATAAGCCAACAAACATCAACACCAAGTGTCATCATTATCCGAAGTAAATTGTTTGAAATCGAGAGCGGACGTGGCTGCTTGGACAAAATTTTTATCATTTAAGAGTCTTAAATAAAGAGTGCTTCAATCGATATGACTGATAATAATACTTGCCCGAAATATTATGCCTGCAAACTCCATCACCAAGTTGTAAGATAATCCTGTTTAAATTATACGAGTAAAGATAGAGGCTAATCTAAATTTGGCAACAATGTATTTAAGCTAAAGGCGATGATGTGGATGTGCTAAAGCAATCTGGCTGGTTGTTCATCGTGGCCGAAATATTATGTGTTATCATAACATAAAGATGGCGATGGTCTGATTTAAACTGGATTAAATAAGCAAATGACATCGTATGTCTAGCCGCCCCTCCAGACCTCACACCCAAAATTATTATCAAACTGATTAGATGTTTTCAGTTTTATTAATAAGAATTTATCTCAATATAAATTTCGAATGACCCCTACCACTAAGATTTGTTCGGACCTTTCAATACTTCATGAGTTATTTTTTATGTTTTTTTTTTTTTATTCAATTTAAACATACATCTCGTAAACATATGAAAAACAAGGTTATACATTTACAACAACAACACATCAATGAGTTATGCCCTTTACAAGAAGCTAGAAAGTTGAACGTGTTTATATGTATAACAGAGTGTTATGAATGTATTTATATAATTCATATGTACGTATTTTTTAATGTAGAGTAAGGTTGAATTAGCAGACTTAGCAAAACACGTTATTATGCTGTATTTAAAACTATTTGTCTAATTTAAGCAAGTTATTTTTTATGATGATGATGATGATGATGATGATGATGATGATGATGATGATGATAATCATGATGATGATGATGATGATAATCATGATGATGATGATGATGATGATGATGATGATGATGATGATGATAATCATGATGATGATGATGATGATAATCATGATGATGATGATGATGATGATGATGATGATGATGATGATGATGATGATGATGATGATGATGATGATGATGATGATGATAATGATGATGATGATGATGATGATGATGATGATGATGATGATGATGATGATGATGATGATGATGATGATGATGATGATGATGATAATGATGATGATGATGATTATGATGATGATGATGATGATGACGACGACGACGATGATGATGATGATGATGATGATGATGATATTTTGTTAATTTGCCGTTAGATTGAACGTATCAGAATCTTTTGTTTAGAGGGGAGGTTTAAACACCGCAGAGAACTAATTAAATTAACGATTGATGCACGGAATCGAACTATTAAGATTGAATAGGGGATTTCAATCATATTTATTTTAACATTTGTCCTTTAGATTACAGGTTTAAGCAGACGAGATGATCGTTTATTTTACGTGTGCTGTGCGTGACTGTCCGTCACGGGAAACCGCATTATGTAAAGATTAAACTATTTTCAAAAAATTAAGTTCCGGTCTTAAGAAGATTTGTGATGAGTACAGTGATAAAATAACTAGCATTTGCGTAAAATTTCCAAGTTGAATATTTATAAAAGTGTCGCCGCATTTTTTTTTCGAAAACTGTCTATAAACTGCTATATCAATTACGCGCGCAGGCGATATATGATGTACGCACGCGATATCTATGATGTGCGCACTGTATAGTTATCACGTTCGCACTATATAGCTTTCGCGTGCGAACGTCATAGCTATCGCGTGCGCACGTCACATATATCATATGCCTACGTCATATATATCACATGCGCGCGCAATAGATATAGAGTGCGAAGGTCATAGCTTTCGCCTGCGTACTTTATTGCTATCGCGTTCACAAGTCAAAACGCCCGCAAAAAAATCCCATGGCAAATGTCACCTTTATGTCACAGTAGTTATGCCATTGTTTTTATTTTTTGTAAATCGTTTATCGCATTGTGTAAATCGTAGCTACATATTCAACCAAGCAGAAACATGTGTTTCGAAAAATCATAGCAATCTTATCATTGTCTTGACTGCCTGGTAGTGTAATAAAATATAATAAAATATTGATATCCAAAGTCATATGAGCCGCGTGATGCAAAAATGAGTCTTATCTACGCCAAGCGTAGTTCCAGCCCATCCAGCGCATCCGCACGGTCTGGTCAGGAGCTACCACCTCCGCTCATGAGAACAGAACTAATTGCGTGATTTCAAAGCGGACAGTGTAGCTCCTGACGAAACTGCAAAAGCTATGATAGAGCTAAGCTGGCCGTATACGACATAAAACACATCACCGCATGACGCGGTTCATTGGAACTTAATAATTTGTTTGACTTATAAAAAGTGTAAATGATATATACACACAGTTGTTCACATGTGATAACTGCCAAGCTGTTGTACTTTGTCAATATTATTATTGACAGAGGACCTTTGACCAGGCTCGATGTTATTTATTTGCGTTGTGCAAAGAATGGCAGCGTTGTCTATACAACTGCGATGCATTTTTACGGGAACATCGCTCGACTATTCACCATTTGGTGTTGACTATCGGCTTGAATGAATGCAATTTGAGTACATGTGAAAATGTATCGAATTGAGCACCATGTCTTATGTATATATTACATATACTCCATAATACTTGTTCAAATAAATCACCGCGATGTACTCATCGATAATATATTTCAAAATAGTATTAAGCCCTAAATGTTTGCACCGGGTGTTTTATATTTCTAATGTTTTGTTTTCAGTAAAGGACAATAGAATAAGAACCGTCGAGCGTTTATTCTATCGGCTTTTCGTATGCTTGTTTTAAATTGTTACAAAACATTCAATATGGTGCAATCCTTCAAATGGTGTTTCTACGGAAATGGTCGAGTGTTCTGTTTTTGCCTGTGAACATCTCTGTGTAAATACTGATGCATTGTCCATCTATCCCTTCATCAGTGGCCTCTTTCATCTTCTTCTCCACCTCCCTGTTCACTTTCTTGTGTTATGTTAGGTTCAGTCCGGGCTGGTGTGCCTATGATGCCTCAGCTAATTTTGTAACAGAGGTCCATACTCTCACAAATAGCGTATTTCATCGGCGCATCCGCCGACACGACTTCTTTAATGGTGTTGGTGTTGGTGATAGTGTCGAAGTCATTGTCTAGGATGCTCTGGGCTGCAAACTTGCCATCTACCTGTGATTAAAATACCTCTGCTATCTCTGAATCTTTCACTTTATGAAATTATTTATGGTTCTTGGTGATGCTCTTGTTCTTTAATGTCTGAGCCAGAAAACGATAGTATGTTCGCCTTGTTGATGCTGGACTTAAATCGGTTGATTTAGTTTGAAATCGATCTGGTTGTATACTTGCCCGTCTGGAGCATGCCATGTCGCAGTTTTGGGACATTTTAGGTGGGTCCAGCGTTTTCGGTGTACAATTGATGACTCATGGTTAACTCAATAAATTTATTTAAGGTCGCCGTGGTGTAATGGATATGGTGTCCGCCTAGCGACCGGGAGGTCACGGGTTCGATCCCCACTGTGGGAGCGTTTTTTCGATCTCCCATATAGACACCAAGTACTGGTTCTAGGCCCAGGAAACGGACTCGAGAGCATTTCAAATAAGATGAATTACTTTATATGCAATCGAGCTAAACTAAATAGGTTTAAACTAAACTAACTCAATAAATTTAAGCTCTCTGTCTTTCGTCTTTCTCGTATCTAGTGTACCTACTCTTTCTGACCTGCATGGTCCAACCTTGAATTTCATGTCGCAAATGATGCGCTTTAACTATTAATAAAACTGTTCAATATCCTCGTCTTCGTAGTCTGATATTGGTGCGTAGACATGAATGACGTTGATGTTTTGTGGTCTTGCTGAGATACGAATGGAAATGACCATGGCATAAATTGTTAAGGTTCATGTAGAGGCTTCATTTTGAAAAATGTGGGACCCCAAGCATTGAACTCAAATTTGACTAAAGGAAGAGTGCCACATTGAAAATGTATACATATATGCTTTAAAGGATGTTTTTCCTTCAAACTGCTACCAATTTTGTACATCAACGTATCATACCATCCACAAAATCAATCAAAATACAAAGCGATTTTAACACTAAAATATACATTATTTTCAAAAATCTGAATCATGTTTATTCCACGTATTTCGGCGGAAAATTATATAACTAGTGAATAATATCGACATTGACGAGGGCAAGTTACGCTTAAATAGTAAAAAAAGTTTACATATCTAGAAATATCAAAACTCGAACACATGTCATTTCATCACCATGGGGGCAGCCATTTGTAAATTCATAACATAGAAAGAAACATGCTAAAAACTAACTCATCGCCTAATTGACATTCCAAACGGTTGACGATGACAAATGCATTAGATTGTAATCTTTCCGTTGATGTTTGCAAACTGCACGATCAGACCTCATAAACACTCAAAAGAATAACTATGTAAGAAGCATTTCACCAATGTTTACAATTGTTGTCGAATCACCATACTTATATTATTGCGCATAAAATAGTACGATTACAGACTGACAGAAAGATCGATACGTAACTCCGTTAAATTCATCACGGTATACTATTCTATTGATAATTTATAATAACACATCGCTTTAACAATCTAAAAGGAGAAATAATTCTTTTAAACAAAGTTTTTAATAACGAAAGTGAAAACAACGGAAGTTAGATGGATATTCTGTGAGATGCACTTCGGCTCCAGAAAAAACAATACAAATAAACTAAAAAAGACGTGTGGGGGACAATTTTCAGCTGGAAAATATTTGAAATAGGGTAAGTGATGATATCTCTACGTGGTCATTTCTGTTATTGAGTGCGATCTCTTGCTGATTAATGTTAATAGTTGTTTTACTAGTTGCGAACCAACTGTCAAAATATGTTTGTGTTTTCTCAGGTATGTGTATACACATACCCGGTTTTCTCACTACTGCACGTGGTTTCGACCGATTTGTTTTGCATGTTTTTCTACGGAGCACAGCGATGGCCAAGCTTTCAAAATGGGTTTGCCAATTTTTTTATAATTCTTTACAATTTTATATGTCGTCTGCAATCTATTTCAATTTTAGATGGTTTAAATTTGCAATTTGGTTAAGAGGTAAATAACAAAATTGTTCAGCCTTTGAAGAAGAATTGTGACTCTTACTATTCACCATACCTGGATTTTTAAAGTAGTTACGTTTTAGTTATTTTTAGAACTTTGTTTAGGAAATTTATCCAAAATAGGCAGTTGAATAAAAACTCATTTGTTGTTTTATGACAATAATTTTCTGTGAAATGTTGCTAACTTGACCTTGTATATGTATATAGCTTTGTATTTATTCAACTTAAGGTAGTGCATATCCTTCCTAACTTTAGATTGAGATTTTGTAAATTAGTGTTAAAATGTATTGGTTTTAAACCAAAATATGAATAAAGCACACAAATATTGAATGTCAAAAATGTGTTTATGTTATTCTATCCGTCTTTAGCTTTAAAATGATATATAGTTTGACCATATTGTACCACATTGAATGAAGAAAAACCAAAGCGAATTTTTAATGAATTTTATCCCCCCCATGAACCTTAAATAGAGCTAACATATATTAAAATTGGGAAGTTAAAAGATGTTTCTGTTATGTTTGTATTACTGTGAGACATGTCGTCCGTCTATGCGCAAACGTTAATTAAATTTACTGCATTTATCCCTTATCTAACAAACATGAACCATCACCATCGCCAAAGTGAAAATAAAAATTGAAATTTGAAAACAAGTACATTGTACGCATACTTATAATAGAAAACAAACTCGCTCGAAATCAGTAAAGGTTAATTTTGCAAGGCGAATGAAATATGATTGCCCATCAATGATGAAGATGATGTTGATATTTATGCAGATTATGCTGATGCATTTGGGCCTTCATCATTCCATTGAAAAAACACTTAAGCGTCTCTTATCCGATATTGAGCGTATTTTTAACATAACTAACTTGCATGTGTGTGTACATAGAAATCATATATCGTATGACAACGTTACCCTTACTTGAAAATAAGCATTTTAAGAGGAAGTGAATACCGGTTGATCTCATATCAGCGAAGAAAGCAATACATGAACGTTATCAGGTACTTTAAGAATATGATTGCTATTGCGAAAAGCCTTATCGATCTTTTTTTAAACGCTCTATACAGCTGTGCTGAAATACCTGTGTTGATAGCTTACATTAAACCATTATATTCTCTTCCTGATCGATATTACTGAAAAACTGTTAAAAACGGCGGACTACAAAATAAAAAAACTAAACAAACACAGTCGTCCTGCTCGAATCTAGATAAAGTCTTGTTCATATAAATGCTTAATACGAAGTTTGATCAATTGAGACAACATGATTAATTACGTATACAATGACACAATCACCCAGGACCCTGTCAGCAAGTAAAGTATTGACATATTTTGGGCGATATCACTCATGCACTCCATGTCAAACTAATGCGAATGATGGACTATAGACTTCGAAGCCTACGCCTACTTAACAAGATGTTAATGATTTGTTTTGTATTTTCATGTATACGCAAGCGGGCGGTTCACACAAATAAATCAAATCCATAGCCTGCTTTATGGAAGAGTTGTCATATAATCGTCATCATCAAATATGCATTTTTTTGTACAAATATGTACTTGATTAATGAACATTTGTATACTTGAACATGTTCATGTGTAGAACCAAGCAAACAAAAAACAATATCAACACACGCATCATCAGCGTTTTAATCATAGAGATTATTGTCATCATCAACATCAGCATTTATATCAGCAACAACACATTGTGTACACACCGGTCTTACTGACCTGTTTACTAAAGCGAAAGGAATTGTGGGTAGCATCATCATCATCATCAGCAGCAGCAGCATAATCAGCATCATCACCAGTATCATCATCATCATCAGCATCAGTATCATCATCATCATCATCATCATCATCATCATCATCATCATCATCATCATCATCATCATCATCATCATCATCATCATCATCATCATCATCATCATCATCATCATCATCATCATCATCATCATCATCATCATCATCGTCATCATCATCATCATCATCATCATCATCATCATCATCATCATCATCATCATCATCATCATCATCATCATCATCATCATCATCATCATCATCATCATCATCATCATCATCATCGTTATCATCATTATCATCATCATCATCATCATCATCATCATCATCATCATCATCATCATCATCATCATCATCATCATCATCATCATCATCACAACCACTACCATAACCATCACCATGTACACCACCATTAAAATTGTCATTATCATTATCATCATCATCCTGTCTTCTTTATTAATTGGCTAGTTTGTCTTCGTATGGGAGAGAAGTAGTGGTTATTGTATCAGTTGTATTAGTAGTGGCATGGACAGACCTAATTTTACTAGAAGCAATGCTAGAAGTTGAAGCAGTGGCACAGGAAGGTTGTAGTAGTACTAGTTGTGTGGTAGTAACAGTTGAAGTAATGTTAGTAGTAGAAGCAGAAGTAGTAGTAGTAGTAGTACTAGAAGTAGTAGTCAAAGTAGTTATAGTAGTAGTCGTAGTAGTAGTAGTAGTAAAAGTACAAGTAGAAGTAGTAGTAGTAGAGTGGTGGTAGCAGTAGTTGTTGTTGTAGTAGAAGAAGTAGTAGTAGTTGAAATAGTTGATATACCTAGTAGTAGTTGTAATAGTAGCAGTAGTGTGTTTTGCTGTTGTGCTTATGCAAGCATACATTGTATTTAATTTTGTTATTATTGTTGATGACGTAGTTATTGGTTTGTTTTTATATCATGGAAGTGGTTGATATACCTAACCTGAAACCTTCATCCCAAGGTATTGTGTTAAACCAATTCCTTGCGTCCTTCGTCGTCTGTCGTGCAGTATGCAATATGCGCTGCCGACTGTAAGTTCGTTACTACTCTTGAGGCTTCATTGTCATCCATTCCGTATGACAATTTCTTTCAATGTATATCTCTAAAGCATCCATGCCGATTTCAAATTTTGACATGTTCTTTTAAAATCTAAGAACAGCCTTATTACCACGCTAGATTTAAATTAGCGCCATGGACACCAACATTAGAGGTGACCGTGTCAAAATTTAGATTAACATTGTGACCACCCCAGACAGAACGTATTTGAATCAAGCTCGATGAATCTACATTTTGTTTAATTCATACACGCAATAAACTTCGATAGTTTTCCAAAATGCAAGAAACTATCAAGTTCTGGTTACGTCAGCACTCTTTTCCCCAAGATCTATTTTAGTACATTGTAATGTATTAATGTATAATGTCTATTCATACAATGATATTTAAGGAATCCTTATTAAACTTCACTATGTAAAGTAAGGTTGTGCAAATATTTACACGTTCTTGTGCATTTTGGGTGGGCTGTGAGGCCTAGTTTATTTATGCGTCTGGTATCTTATGTAAATATGTATAAGGTTTGTTGAGTTTTCGCATAGTACTTCAGACACAAAAGTGTTTACTCTAACCTTTGATTTATTGCATTAATGAGTATTGTAATAGGTAAATTTCCTTGATAAGAATCATGAGTGGTTGCCAACTGTTTACTTCACATGAGTTGAAGTGTTTGTCACTACGATTTAGAATTTTAAAGTTACAGCGTTCATTGTTGATCACGAAAATACCTTATGCGCATTGGAAAATAATAATGCGACCCACCAGCCTACCAGTTTGCATATTTGCTTTTTAAACAAAAATACGGCTATTTTACTGCAGACAAAAAGGAAAGCAACCATCTGTTATTCTACATGCTACCTCGACAAGCGTCCTGTTTTCTACAGTGAAAAAACGAAAATATGTACTAATATTTGTTTAAGTGAATTACTTGTTCTTTTATTAGAACTTTACATGCAGAAATAATACTGTGCCTTATTATTTTGAAAATAGTTCCGTAGAATCAGTGATATTGTTTTTTTTGTAAAATGCAAGATTAAGCTCACACATGATATTAGCATTATTATGAAGGCAGCTGCATAGTCATGCAGAGTATTGTCCGGACTTACAACAATTACCACATATCTGTACGTGAACATGTAATAATTGTTTTCACTATCTAGAATGTTTTATTACCCAGTTCTACCCAATATTTCCAAATAAAACCAAAGTCCTCGGTATTTCTCGAACATGCCAGGCAATACTGTGCACAATTTGCATGACAATAGCAACTGTGTAATACAATTCTGTATGAACTACATGTGTTCTATTAAAATAAATTTGCTAATCATGTTTAATTGTAAGCATCATTTTTAAGCATGTTTTGAGTGTTGTTCAGTGTTTTCATCAATAATTGATAATGATGTCCAATTGGTTGTTTGCACACAACTTATGAACGAAACGGACATAATTTTGGAATTGCCATGTATTGGTACCATGAAAGTGCGATTGTGAATGTATTTTGACTAGAAAGCTTATATTGTAAATGTATATAGTAATAATGCATGGCCTTCATAAAGCAGACACATAAGTGATAAGTTCATGGACGAACAAAATGCTCGAAGCTCATGTAATTCTTAATGTTGTCAGTGTGCAGAATTACATTGACATTTATTAATAGCAAGCGATTTTGTTCATTCGATAATGCATTCGCCGACTTCCCAACTTCTAGACCCAGACTCAAGGCACACGTTTGAATTAGGGAGGCTTACGAATATTCAAATGATAAAATACCAAACATTATTCGAAATTATCAGGAGCACAACATGCTCATACTAAGTCGTCTTTTATCCGTCCTTCCTCGTACGTCGTGCGTCTTTTTTTGCATTCTTACGTGTATTACCAAATCTTCATAGAACTTTGTAAGAACATATAATCGACGACATCTCAGCCGAGTTTGAAACAACGTTTCGTGGGGTTAAAAAAAGCAACCATCTCATATTAAGGTGAAAGCTTCTGAAAGCTTCTGAACCGCACACAGTCTGGATTTATTGTCAAATCTTCATAAAACTTAGTAAGAACATGATTCCAACAAAATCTAAACCGAGTTTGAAAATAGTTTTTCACAGGGGTATCAACATAAGTATTTCAGCACGGCTGTATAGAGGGATTAAACACGTTTGATAAGGCTTTTCTAAATTGCAATCGTATGTTTAAAGTACCTGATAACGTTCATGTATTGCGTTCATTGCTGATTGAGATCTACCGGTTTTCACTTCCTCTTAAAATGCTTATTTTTCAAGTTGCCATACGATCAATGATTTCTTTGTACAAACACATGCAAGTTAGTTATGTTAAAAATACGCTCAATATCGGATAATGCATATTTATCAACATCTTTTTCATCACTGATGGGCAATTATATTTCATTTGCCCTTTCAAAATTAACCTAAACTGATTTCGACCGAGTTTGTAGTGTATTATAAGTATGCGTACAATGTACAAGTGTTCAAATTTTATTTTTTATTTTTCACTTTGGCAATGGTGATGTTTTATGTGTGTCAATTTAGGGATTAATGCAATACATTTAATTAATGTTTGAGAATAGACGGTCGACATGTATCACAGTAACACAAAAGTAACAGAAACATATGTTTTAACTTTCCATTATATATATATATATATATATATATTAGATCGTATCTCAGCAGGACCACATAACATCACCGCCACCCATGTATACGCACCAATATCATACTAATAGTAAGTGCGCATCATTTTCGACATGGAATTCAAAGTTGGAAACATCAGGTCAGGAACAGTAGGTAGATAAGATATGGGAGAGACCAACGACCGAAGGCTGAGACTTCTAAAGCCCATCAATTAAACACTCAACATTCTGTACCCACCTAAACGGTCCAGAACAGCGACATGTTATGCTCGAAACGTGCCACTACACAACCAGGTCGATTTCATACTGAATCAGACGGTTTAGGTCCAGCATAAACAAGGCGAACACAATAAGGTTTCCTGGCGCAGACATCGGGAGAGACCAGGACTAAGTGCTCAACAACATCAAGGTGAAGATAAAGATCAAGCGCATCACCAAGAACCTTAAATAATTTCATAAACAGGGAGATCCATATATAACAGATGCATTCAAGCACAGATAGATGGCACATTTGCAGCCATGAACATTCTAGACAATGATATCGACATTATCAAATACTCCATCAAAGAAGTCCTCCTATCATTCGCCGATGAAATTCTTTCGGAGAAAAAGGTAAAACAAGCCATTTGTGACATTATGAACCTCTGTTACAAAAGAAGTGAGCTCAGGCATCAGAGGTACCCCAGCCTGGACTGTAGGATAGAATACAAGAAAGGGAACGGTGCGGTGAGGAAGAAGATGAACGAGGATAAGGAGGAAGGCAGCGATGTATCATCATTGACAAAACGATAGTCACAGGCAACTATATAACAATCGATCATGCCCGTTGATAAACCATTTGAAGTATTGCATATGACTGAATGTTTTGTAACGATTCAAAACTAGCATGAGAAACGCCGATAGGGTTATTGTCCGACGCCTCTGGTTTTTATTGTCCTTAACTGAAACAAAAAAGTTTGAAATGTCAAACGCCCGTAGCAAACATTTAGATCGTAATACTAGTTGCTAACGTTGTAGCGTTGTGAACAATGCGATGATTTATTAGGACCAGTACACAGCTAACATACCATAGAGGATGAACCCATATGCGAGTCCAATAAGAGTGAATTAGCTTTGTACGGGTCCAAATATACCAAGGTAGAGTAAACAATGCTGTAAAATCGTCTCTCTATTATATAACAATTCGATATGTCCAGTGATTTGCGCAATGCATGTTAAATATACATCACCATGTATTATCCGCGAAATAGCTCGATGTCTTATTCCATGTAATGCCAATAAAATACCGAATATTATAACGAAACCAGTTTATAATAATGTAATCTTATGTGCAAATATTTACTTTAAAACTTAATGTATTACAGCCATTCAAAGCCTAATTTCCAAACTTTTACTATCTGTGTGCATTTTTAACGTTGTTTTTCATCTTTGGTTTCTGAACAAATATCGATACCCTCAAACCCAATCTTTATCCTAATTCTCCATGTTGCTTTAGTGCGATCGTGCTAATAAATCATCGACCAGCGAACGGTTTTCAGATAAGATTACAGCTGAAACCATCATAAATTAATGTACTTGATGTCCCATATAAATCTTACCAAAACAATGTTCGTACCAAACACTTTCAGATTGGTTAGAAAAACATTGCAAAATGATGATAAATAACAAGTTATAACATAGTACATAGTTGCGATCCGAAAAGATGCTCAGTGCAATAGTTTCGTTATTTATATATCGAGCATGTGCGCTATTAAAGACCGGCATTACTAATTTGAATGATGATAAGGCTAACAAAGACCGATAAAAACAGTAAAAGTAATATCCTCTAAAAAGGTTAGGCATATGGATAAGGAACGCAGCTATTCTTCATAGATATACATACGATTAAAGGTTGATTCTGATTCATTCGTACTCGTCAAGCATCAAAGTCTCACAGAGTTACATGTTTTCTTAACTTTAAATATGACAATCCCTTCATATTTGTACAATACAGACCGCATTATAGATACTAAATAACATTTGTGCCATTGAGATAATCCAGAGATGAACATTCAGTCGCGTCTAATCAATACTGGTACGTGCATTTACTGTCTTTATTGGAGAAAATATACACTTGATAGACTCCTTTCTATAAAACCTGTACTTCAAAATGAGGACAAACAGTGATAAGGATTGGTAAAATATTGATTCATGTTAAAATATATAACTCAGCCATGAGGTAAGAACGCAAGGAAGAGTGATAAGGAACTCCTAACGTATTAGCTGCAAATCTAGACAGGTAAGTGCGAAATATTATTTACAATATTATATAAAAAAATATGTCTCTTTGGAGTCAGTGCAATATGTTGATCTTAACAAGTGCTTTTAATTGTAAGAATACAAGTTAACCAACATAAACAATATTAATCATTATTCCATTAAAATTTGTTCAAAAATAAGGGAGCTGTATTGATTTGTATACGTGTTGCGTTAGAAAAGTCTCCACGTGTAATTCTGGCTGACCAACACAATAATTACATATAGCCGCGGAGAATGCTCAACCTGATTTTTAAAACCATCCGGTTTTAAACTAGCGATTTGTTCATGACAGGAAAACATAGCACAATTTGTTACGTATAGAAGTTCTGATATCGAATTAATTATTCCGTTTTAAAGAAGAGACATTGAATACACAATGTGCAACATCTTCTAAAAAGGATTACGATTTAGTTGTATAACTTCTCTTTAAATAACAATTTAATAGGTAAGTATCCGCTATCCGTTATCCGGTAATGGTAACTTAAGAAAACAATAGAGTGTCTGTAATTGTGCAAAATTGAAACGATCGTGTGTCGTGTGTTAATGTACGTTACGTACCTAATTACTCTAAGTTTTCGGACACCCCCTTTTCTGGCCAAAATAATTATTTTTCGTGACTATATTTAGGCCATACGGGTTTTCGTCAATAATTAATGACTCCAATTTTTCGGATAGTAATATTTTACTGCGCTAATTTACTAGCTTTCTGCCCAATTTGCGCTTATCTTAGACTCTTTGATCGTGGAGTTTTACAACCGGATTAAGGTAATACAACCTTGCATGAAGTGCCTGAGGCCAATTGACAATTATAATTGAGCAATTTTGTAGATAACCATGTTTACCTGTCATAAACAATGGTTTCATCCAACAGCTTTTGAAATGATATCGTATTCACGAAGCAGTTTGGTTGTTTTTTTAGAAAGTTTTATATACCATTTCAGGTAAGAGATTGCAAATAAGTGAAGTTGTATTTTATTTTAAGCAGAGAAAGGAGAGTAAACACAATAAAATACGTGCACATGCATAACTTGTTTTTATTTCATTATAATAGTTGAAAAACAACCTAAACATATATTTCTCTTAATTTTTGCAAATTTGTACTTTTTGAATATGTTTCGTACCTAAATTTCCGGATACAAAAAAACTATATTTTTATATGTCCGAAAACGTAGAGTAATAACGGTATACAACAAATGTTCAATAGCGTATTGATAAAGTAAAAAAGAACGAATATCAGATATATAAATTTCATTGTGTAAGACATTGAGCAGCAATTACACGACTAAAACACTTTTTAGTGATTTCGAAAAAAGAAGTTACACAGGCTTAAATTAAATAATACTTTATCATTTGTATAGTATATTATGCCCACTAGATTGCATGTACTGACGTCTTTTGAAATCTTATCTTGGATTATGAGTTAATATAGTATACAACGAATCCATATTTTAAAGTACTTCGGTTATTTCCATTTACGTCATCGACATTTGAAATGTAACGATGTGTTTGTCGCGTTGATATTGATTTTAACAGGTCCACAATAACCTGCGGTAAGTCGATATTTTGTACACGTTGTCATTTATCAATCGTTTAAAACAGTTGTGTGTGCTTGTACGCGTGGTTAATTAATCTGCATGTATCTACCAATTAATTAATAAATTGATAACGTTTAATGAGGTTCTCAAGAATCGACAATATATACCTATGAGACAGAAATGGCTCAAACAGTGCAATAAACAAGTATCTTATACCCTAGCGTTTTCGACTATACGTCTTCTTCTGTTTATACAGATATAAGTTCACGATGTATCAGTGCGAATGTACAATCGGACAACTTGCTAAAACCTACAGATACATGAAACGACGTTCCGCTGATTTAAACCATGTGCTTTAGACTTGCGACGGGATGTTTATCGATTAGGTTGTAAAAAATTGCAGTTAAAATTTTGGCCTTAAGTCTTGTTTGTATATGTATGTGTCGTTTTATTTGTTCGTATTCATGTATTTCCGCACATTAAAAGTGTGTTTTATAGACTGACACCCATAATGTTCATAATATGGATATAATACTATAATAGTAAAATGAGCAGTGAACTTATTGGATTCAGTCGTGTATGCCCTATTTTTATTTAAGTTATACAAATGACCTAACTGTTCAGGACCACATGCCCTACTAATGTTGCAATAGAGATGAACTTATACTCATTTTATAATCTTATGAGCTTTGAATAAAGTCAGTTTATATTGAAATACATAGTTTATCGTTTTGTGAAGTTTAAGTCTTATCAGTAAATCCATTCATAAAACGGCAGTCGTATCTAATCATTAATGGTGAACGTGTTTTTTTATCGTGCTTGGGTAGAAAAGGGTATTTGGATACCATGTTATCTTAAAATTTTGCGAATCGAAATGTCGCAACACATGAACGTATAATTGCTGTTCATTGTTTCAATTTGAAGATTAAAACGGACACGGTCATCAGCTATCGATTAGAGAAATATGGAACTGTAATATATACGTGTTAATTAAGACTTGAGAAAGATGAAAGGAATAAAATATATGTCATTTTTCTTGGGATACAATGTTTTTCTTTTGGTGGTAGCAAGCTATGTTGACTGAAATGATTAAACTTAAACAACACTTACAATATGTCTCGTCAGGTAACCATGGAGACATGAGTAATCTTGTTGTTTGTTAATGAAATAAGTGTTGGAAACACACGCCTTCAGTAATTTAACGTTAAACTCATTAAAACGTAGTATACATGAATTCATGTGTATGTCTCGTCCAGGGAGGTGAACTGGTGTGTATATTTAAAAGGACCTATGTTGCTACATACGTTCATGTCATTTCATGCTCGCTTTCAACAGTATAAAGTTAATGTGAATTATGTGACATAAAAAGGTAATTCTACACTTGGAGACTTTTCTAACTCAACACTTTTCAAACTTAAATATCTCAGTAATACGTTAAGATTTTTATTTAAAATTTCACACGCGATCATTTTACTATATTCTGTGCAAGATTACGATTACATCATTCATCAATGACAATCCGGCGATTTTGCACGTTGGGTAGGTGTGGTTTCATTTTTCTGCACGTGAAAATGGCGAAACACGATATGATTCTAGTTTTATTTCAATTTCTTCATATTAAGTGGGTTGATACATCAAGAAAACATAAAATTAATTTAAAAATCAATATGTCTCGTATAAAGCTCGCAATCGGCATGTTGCAGGCTACCTTGCCCAAAGCTGAAGCATCCGATCGTCACGGATTTCATCGTTTGCTTGTATATATTGTAATCAAATGATCACAGGTACACTTTTAAATCAAAATATTTACTCATAACGGAGATGTTTAAGTTGCAAAATGCTGCGTTCGAAAAGTCATCAAGTTTAGTTCAGCGCGCTATATAATTCCAATTTAATTTCAGTTTTATCATTCTATGTTGGTTTTTACACCAGGAAAACATAACATTAATTAGATAAAAAATATGGCTTGTATAAGCGCAATGTTACAAGCCGGTCGGTCATTTAAACGTGAAAATTAATCCGTTTTACAGTTCACATTATTATTTTACGATGTACGATTTCCGAATTGTACTTTTTCAATGATTTTTTTTAATTTGTTTTGTTTGATATTTTATTGTTGATCGATTTCAATTAAATGTACTTGGGTTAGAAGATATGTATTGACTTAGTCTGAGTCCAAATTAAACATAATCCGTGCACAAATAAGGAAGCTATATGGATTTGACTACGTGTTGCCTTAGACAAGTCTCCAAGCGTACCACAGTAACTGTAAATGGTCACCGGCCATGCCCGTAAAAAATACGTGTAATTCATATTTTGATGTTGGTTTCTGTTAGGTTTGGTTGATGATAAAGAAATGCGTTGGTCATTAGTATTGATACTGTGTAGTGTTATGATAGTGTTGGCAGAAATAAATAGTATTACGTTATACTAGACAGAAGTAAAAAGTATTTAAATAATTTCTTAAACTAAGCGTTTAATAGTATAGAATGACAAACCTTGCCAAAATAGGTCAGAGATGTTAATTTGTGTTGCATTTCAACTAAAGAATTCATTTAGTAAATACATTATACAGATAAATACACGTTGATAGCTAAAGTAGTACTGATTTTAAACATGGACACTACTGAGCCATTATAAAACTTTATTTAGTTGATTAAAACTATGTCTAGCATCGACCGCTAGTAAACTAAATTGCAAAACAATCATTTCACTATAAGAAGCGCGAACAAATAATCGGATTTCAAGTGACCGATCAATTTTGGGCAACATCATTTTTCATTTCGAACACATTCAATATCGCAGAATTACATGGTATAATGTTTAATTGCTAAAATGTATGAATATAAAATAGGAAACTTCTAAATATTAATCAATTAGATAATATTTTGCATTTTATACAACCCGTATATAATATGTATTTACATCAGCACATTTCCTTTATAATACCGCCGTGAAGGTATGCTATGATTTGAGCAGTTTGCACGATTACAACATGCAAACGTAAAGCGAAATAACAACAAACTTAGCCTGTAACCAAACAATCCACGTCCGAATAGGGGTCCGGAGAGGGTTAAACTCAGAATGGATTATCTATTACACGTATTTTGCGTACATATCTAGGTATCTATTATTTTTAAACTGTAACATTTTGTTTTAAAACAAAATATTGCTTTGTACCCCCATTTCATCCTAATTCCTAGGTACGTGAAACTCTTAATTAAAAGTATGAACCTTTTTTCAGAAAATAATATTATTGATGTTAGAAAGTTGCAAATGATGAAAGAAGGACAGGATGCGATAAAAACGACTGATGGAATACCACTGGTTATACAGTCCGTGCATCGGGAGCCAGGGACGAGGAACACAGTTTGTTTTCATGTCCATTTCACATTTTGTGTTCGTGTGCATTTCAACGTTTGTTTTCGTGTCCATTACAAAGTTTGTTTTTATGTATTACAAAGTTATGTGTTGTGTCCATTACCACACCACAGGGCTTTCGCTCAAATATTTCGTAAACACTCGGAACGCATTTTAGTAAAGTGAACGATTAGAAATATATGTTAATATATTCAAATATTTACATACATTGCTCTTGTATTAACTTTTGTAAAACACAATCTGTTACACACAATTCATAATGTAAACTCATTATATTCATTATTTCTGACACCAGTTTATTCAAGGCATATTTTTGTTTCAAAGAAACATAGTAATTCTTAAACGGACCATATGCAATAATTTATTTTGACATTGTTTATATTCAAAATGAAGCAAGGTATCTTAAAACAGTTAAGAAATGCAATCAAATAAATGCAATTAGTATTTGGAAAGACAACATGAAGAAAACAAATTACATTTCACGTGGACCAACCGTTTAATTTAATGTTTTATTATCATATAATTATTGTTGTGTCAATTGTTTATTTTTTTAACATTGTTTATTGTTTATATATAAGCTTATTGTATATTAATATGTTTCTGCGAGGTTCGTGTTTCATATTCGAAGACCAATAATGTCACGAGAGCTGGCACTAGCGTGGATCCTCCGAACAATGGACATGGTCAACACCATACTACAAACATGGAGGTAAACAACCCTAAAGTATTCTTTAATATAAAGCTTAAACAAACGTTGCATGTTCATAGAGGGTACTCAAGCATAGCCTTTGTGCGTGCTTTCAGTTGCAAGTAAGTGAAAGTTTAGATTCAGTAAACATCTTATTGTGCGAACTTTGTCCGCTCCAATTCATAATTATTTGAATATATTCCTTGTTTCTTCCTATGCACCTAACAGTAAGCCAGTAGGTCCGTTAGTAGATCGCACGGTCTTCCAATCTCTAATTTCTTCTCATTTTCATTTATTGATAACCTGTAGATATACAATCATTCTTATCGGAACGCTATTAACCATGAAGAAAATCAGACATCAATCGGTCTTGTGATACAAACCCCATTCTGCATACATGAAATTAATGAAACACGTGTTTTGTTTGAGCTGCAGTAACGTGATTTTGATAAAGAATGAGTTGTACTATGTTGATGAATATTATGTGCATATCGTGTAATTGATCTTATCTAAAACTAGATTCCCGAGCACTTAGCAGACATGTCAATCCGGTTGTCAGGTGCACTTGATGAAATTGGAGCTGATAAAAACACTGTTCTGAAGAGAAGAGGAATTTTTATGTGGAGAGAGCGCATGGAGACGATAACTGGGCATCTTATGGGAGAGGATATGAAATGTTTTCATTTCGGGAGCCAGTCGGAGGGAACAACCACGCCTGGTCTACAGTCCGATATTGATCTACTTAAAAGTTTCAACGATATCAATATAATGAGATATGTGGCAGACTGGGAAGAAGGGATGCATAACTTGCTTATGCTTCACGACAACATCACTCCTCCTCAACAATACTTGTTGCAACTTTTTAGAAATGACAGACCGGAACCGGTGAATGGTGTGTACCAATACGAGTTCGTACGAAAAGAATCTGGACAGATACTACTCAGCTCTGAACGATACAAACATTCATTTGAACTATGGCATCAAGAACAAGGAGTGGCAACCCTCAGTGGCCCATCTGTGAGTTTTATTCGCAACTGGGATATTGTACATGGTTTTCACGTTTGTAAACCTCTTCCTGAAATACAACACTGGATAGACAGGTGTAGAGGTAGATACTGGCCCTCTACCCAGCTACTGGACGCTGCAAGTGCAGCTCCGTGTTTCATGGTGCCTGCAGGGCATCCAGACAGTGATTATAGGCGCGAAGAATGGCGACTGTCCCCAAATCTTATCGAAAGAATGCTGATGTTTAGCTTTAACATAATACAAATAAAATGCTATATTGTTTTAAAATTAATAAAAAAATATGTATTCTCTAAAATTGTGGATGATTCTTTCACAAGTTTTCACTGTAAAACTATCATGTTTTACACCATAGAAAGAATTAACCAATCCTTCTGGATGGAACATAATCTTGTATTTCTAATTCTACAATGTTTGGAAACATTGAAAAAGTTTCTGCGTTTGGGTATAATGCCGCATTATATTTTACACGGAGTTAATTTGTTCGACGGAAAGCTCTCAAGAAAAAGTCAAAGACACTTATTAGAGAATACGGACTCGTTGATAAGGACCAATTTACAAGAGCTATTTCATATTGATGCAGACAATTTGAGATGTCGGTTGCTATCATGTAGAATATGTAAAATGGGTCAATTAGGGAGAATTGAACGTGTGTGCTTAAGTAATAGCATCAGTTTACTGCTGAAGTTCGAGTGTTTGGCGTGGTTTATTCAGCAGATTCGGATCCCAAAATCAAAGCGGACTATTGTTTATCGACTTCTTACTGTTGCTACCTTCTGCAAGAATGTCAGATTCAAATCCGTGGCTATAGAAATTGCAACACACCTTTTTGCATTACAAAATTCCGTGTCAGCATCAAATTGTTTGTCGTCAGGGAACGTTGGGATCAGCGACATTATAGCACGTTTCCGACATTCGTTTAACACAGATGTAGCCTCTTCTCGCCTCAAACTAGCTTCTGTGCTATATTGTGGTGGACATCTTCATTCGGCAGTAAGAGTGTTAGAAGACGTAGAGAGGAGATATCACAGCGAGGTCAAGGCAGTGTGCGGACACAGGGTGCGTATAGGGGACCGTGATCTTAAGGTGTTTGCCAACAAGAGTTCATGTTACACTGATGTTGGTTTTAGTGACCCACCATTTGCATACTGTGTAAAGTTTGGTAGATATGAAATAAACTGTGCCCCATTCATACTATGGTTTGAAATGAATCGTGGCACGACTGAAGATGAACTAGCTAATAGATCTGTAAATCAGAAAGAATGGATGTTTAGCGCCGAAGTTGATGCCCGTCCGTTCATTTACTATCTACAGTATCTCACATATGGAGGACTCGGTGAACCTGAAAAACAAGAACATGCAATGGTAAATCTCCATGCGTATGTGTGTGGACAAAGAAACTTGATCAACCTGTATCACTCAGAGACTGATGCTAACATGCTTGGCCACTGCTATGAAATGGAAGGAGAATACGAGATGGCGTTAGAATGCTATAGTCAATCGTTGAGACAAATCGAGACAAATAATGCTGCTAAGTATCACGTCGATCGTATTCAAAGATTATTAATTGTTAATGTTGATGAAATAGCTTCATAGCAAATTGTACAATGTTTTATTGAAGATCAAATATACATGTAGCTAACATAGTGATGAACTATATACGACCAATGATATTGGTCTATATCATTGCATAGTTAGCACATATGAATGGAATATGTATTTACACGTTTGCAATTTATTAAAACTAAAAAATGCAATATATTCCTAACGAAATGATCAAATCGATTAGGATACATTTATTGATACATGCTTGGTTGAGATAATCTAAGCATGAATTTTACAATTATGTTATTGTATTCAATGTATATGTTCCGTATTCGTGATAGGTGTCATATTAATCAGCAGAATATAATTTTTTACCAGATTGCATATTATATATGATATATAAATATATAAAATAAAAAGACATAAAAGTTTCAATTTCTTGAGACTGGTAGCTTTTGACATTATCTCTGTATCATGGATTTTAACATGATATTGATCTTAGAGTGTAATTAAGAACTAGTGACTATTCCTCAAAGTTCTTCGTTTCTGCTGCTTTCCTTTCGCATTACCTAAACAACTCGACTAATGACAAAATGTATCGGGAATTCAATGCAATTAAAAATGACTCGCAAGCGTTCATTCTTTTTACAAAAGCAAATCGAGTGTAGCAATTTATTTTCAAATTGTAAGTCACACATAGTTGAAAATGTCTGGTCCAGTTCTGAGAAGAGTTCTATAAGTTATGCCATCAACAACTCTTCAATGGGCGATACTTAGGGTGAGCGACATTACATTTCTCAAAGTGACGCGAGGTTTTTGACCTTGATTACGTGCAATGTGGCGAGCGTGGGACTCATGTACGGGGTACCATCCAAATGTTGCTGATGTTTCGGAAGAGCCACCGATTGTTTAACATTCGTTTCGAAAATTGTTTAGACGGGCATTCACCTGATTCGATGTGTTGCTGTAAAATATCATACAGCTGGTATTTGTAACATATAAATAAACGATGAAAAGAAAGCGGATGCTGTAGTTGTGTGTTTATAGTACGTTTTTTCGCAGACCGGCGCAGATGATATGGTGTAAATAGCAAATTTAAAATAGGAACTTGACATAATGTTATGTATTTGCAACCAATACTCCAAACAATGGGGGCACAGCTACAACGCAAGTACATGTACGATAATGGTTTGCGATAAGCCGACAAACAAAACAAACAAATGTAAATTAATTAAGGGACAAACAGAAAAGTGTACACGTCTGGAAATTTGAAGGGACGAAAGTATAAACAAATGTACTTTAAGCTGATGCATGTAATACACTGTGTGGTATGTTTTAAGAACATGCAGTTAGAAGTTATTCAAAATAAACCACGTTAGATTTGACATACGAATATTGATCAGACGTCTTTTCGCTATATTGCATTAAACTTACTGAGCGCAACGAGTATGATATTGTCTAGGCGTAGGGCTGACAATACGTGCAAATTGTTGTTTGTTTGCTTAGTCTCACACTTTTTAAAATACGTTTACATACATTTGTTTCCAATAATAATTATTTTAAAACTATTTATACGAAATCCAAATAGTATGTGTTAAGTATTGGTTTCAACATATGTATTTCAAACAAGTCTACACATTTATAAATACCAAGACATACACTATAGCACATTTTTTAATTAATGTTTTAAGAGTATTTCAAAGAAAACCATTGCCTTCAAGAGTTCATATCCTAAGCACATATTTAATTCGATATATTCATTAAAATACATTTGCTTAATATAGATACAAGTGTCAAAATAAGTAATATTGTTAAACACAGATATGAGTTGCTCAAATGAAAACTTCTGTATTAAATAAATAACTGTTTACAATAAATGTGTGAGCATCACCAACTATAAAGTTTCTTGTTTGACATGATGAGAATTATAGCAATTTTAATATAAATAGAGTTAATTAATTGTGTGTGGACCAGTTCTTCGAAAAAACTTACACATTTCAAAAACAAAAAATAATTCAATATAACGGTATACCGAGGTATCTTAAATTACTCATTTCAAAATAGACATACACTACCATTAGGTTGTGTTATCTTAAAATAAGAGTTTAAGAATAGAATAAAAATGAATTTAAGACATTAACTGTGTTTCAAATCAACATTCCATTATCATTCTCTTATAAATAGCATATTATCATCAAAACTTGGTTCACACATTTTACAACTTTTTGTACAGATTCCGCAATCAAAAAACGCTAAGGCCTCGTGCACGTTCAAGCTCTACAATAACTTAACTTAGTGGGTATATACTATGAAGGGACCTGTGAATAAATGACAATCATAAAAATATTCATATACTTGGGTATATGTCAATCCGCAATGAATGCGTATATTTCTCAAAAACAATCAAACATACGCTTCTGACTATTATAACATGTAAAAATATCAGTTTGCAGTTGGATAATCTAATAAAACACGTCAAATATGTAAATTTGCATATGCATAATTACCAAGTAAAAACAAGTGTACGATAAAATTAGTATTTAGACTATCAACATAACATCGTTTCCATTTCAGTTTTCACCAGATTATAAGCCAGACATTGGCCCAATGGTGGAGGACAAGCTATTTCCATTCTACCTGCACCTAAACAATAAAAAGATACACATGTTAACGTTTATATAAATGTGATTTACACTGCTATGAATAATGTAACAAATAATCAGAAATCAGTATACAGTACATGTAATACAATATTATTCGGAACTAGTTATCCATATTTATTCTTACACTCCTATTTTTATTTGAAACATATGCCCGGAGTTACAAAAATATGCAACTTGTGAACTTGCGTTTTATTCTTTTTTCTTATCAGACTATAATTTTAGAAGAGCTTTAATACTTACCCAAATCGTATGGCATGTCTCAATTTAGATGTTCTTGTCTTTTAACTATTAAAAGTTTTAGAACGATTTTTTTCGTCAGTCGCCTTCTTAACTTTATAGCATCCGCTTATTATAAACATGAACTGTGGAATAACCAAAGTCCTAGTGGGGCATTACTACTAACATGAGTTTTTGCCATGATTTCTCTTCAAATTAACATGATTGGTAAAAGAGAAATTTTTATAAATCTCCATATTATCAGAATGAAAATATACGCTCTTTGGCATACACTTCCATGGTAGTTCGCCCGCCCTCCATTAAAATTATCTCATACATATTACACATATACTCGTCAATTTCGTCGATAGGCAAATTATATTCTTCTCTTACAGCAATACACAATATTATTTTCTTTCTCAGTTCTTTGATGACACTTGAAGAGACTTCTTTTGAACACGTAGTGTTATTGATTTGAAACGCCAAAATGTGCGCTTTCACAACACAGCGAATCTGCAAATAATCTAAACATATTGATGTAAAACCCTTTAGTTAATTTGGGGGTTATTGATCGAAACATTGGAATTGTAACGCGATAATTTAATTGCAAGTTTAATCACACTTTCTAGCATTAAAATGAACAAAACACTTGCCTCAATTAAACTTTGTTCCGATTGTTTTGGTGTCGGTATTTCGGATCAAATGATGTCTTTGTTGTGTTTGTTCTTGACTCATATTCTTCAAGAAACGATATCACATTTCTAAACGCGTAATATAGATCTCTTGCTGAAAATGATTTAACATACAGTATAATGCTTTTACCAAAATAAATATTTACGAATGTAACAATATAATGGTGTTTAAAATTCGAATAAATGAAAGTAACGTATAGTTGTCTTTGGCAAACAAGAAAGTTATTCAATAAAAGAAATCCACATTCAAACACATAAAGAACCAAATGTATGTCTGCCTGCTTAAGTAGTTTTAAGTAGAACCACGCATCTAAGTTGCACGTTCGAACTAAACGTATTAAGTTAAATGAGGTTTCCTTACACGTAAATAACAAAATGCAACCACCCTACCACAAAATGATTGTTTTTGATAAAAATAAAGAGTCGTTTAAACGTTAACTTTATACGACCCTTAATCTTTACACAACCCTGCATGTACATATTTTGCCCCATTTTTTATCTGGGAAAGCATGGATTAATTATTGAGTATTGAGTAGTAATTTGACAGTTTCTCTTTGTTGGTACAAACGCTCTAAAACAATGATGATTACATTCCATATGCGTATTCACATTTACAGCAAACAAAATGAATAAATGGTCACCAATATTTGATTTTCCGTAAGCGATATTTGCCAAACGTCGTGTTATATACTTACGCTTTTATCCCTTGGGGATACGTAAGCCAAATATCCGCCCCTTGAGATGTTTCATGAACATGTCACAGGCGTCCAAACTGACCCCGTCGAAAAAAAAGATGCCGTAGTTGGCAGATATGTATTTGAAATTTTAATGGTGATGGCATAAACGCTGTAGAAGATGCTAACGAAGTTGACATATTGTCAAAATAACCATTATATTTATTTCGCTTTTCTTTTTGAATTTTATAAACAATTAAGAAGCGAAACTGTTCTTTGTAATATATTCTCAAGACAGGAAGGTTATGTATGAATTTATGTTTAATAACTTTGATTGTGATACCTATATAATAAATTGATGGTCCCCATTCAAAATGGCGACGTTACAAAACCACACATTTTCAGGTGACAAATTTTTACACAAAATAAAAATAAATATAATTTTTAAAATCTTTAAAAAGTGTGTTAATATGAAGCACGTTTGTATTTGACTGTAAATTAATAAATCTGCTCTTAATTGTATCTTCAGCATTTAAACTTGCATTTATGTGACGTTTCTGCAATTTTGACAACTAACTGTGATATATTTGAAAGGATATGCCACTGTTTTTCATTAGAAAAAAAAAACTTGTGCGTATTTTTTCTCCGTCTTATACGGTGGCATCCGCAATTCTTTATTTATATTGTGGCCTCAACCTAGTAACTTGTAGGAACAACATTTAAAGTTGTTGGCCTCAGCTTAGTAGATTGTTCCAGCAACTTATTTAGTTGAGACATTAGCTTTAAGTTAGTGGTCACAACTTCATACCTTGCTCCCAGAAATTATAAACTTGTGGCCTCAACTTAGTAAGTTGTTCTTTCAACTTAATAACTTGTGGACACCACTTATTAAGTTGAGGCTTTAGCTTGGTTACGAGTGGCGACAACTTCACAACTTGTTCCCACAACTTATTAACCTGTTGCCTCAACTTAGTGAATCGTTCCCTCAATATAATAACTTGTGGGAACAACTTACTAAGTTGAGGCCACTACGTTAAGTTTAACCGATCAGATCGACCGTTTTGTCACAATTACTACCCCTTATACTACTAGTAGCTCTGGTTTGAGCGTCGGTCTGAGCACTACCCATGCAAGCTATAGATGCCGGGTTCGAGCCCCTGTCTAATCACTTGCCATGTTAACTATGGATTCCGGGTTTGAGCTCCTGTCTGAGCAATTACCATGTAAGCGACTGGGTTCAGGGTTCGAACCCCGGTCTGAGTACTAGCTACGTAAGCGATGGATTCCAGTTGCGAATCGCGGCCTGTGAGCTCCCTGTGAACACGTTTTTGGCTCCATCCTTTAGCACTTTTCCTATAAGCGACTGGGACCCAAGTCTGAGCATTCCCACCCTGATTAACGGGTGCCGGGTAGGAGGCCCTGTCGGAGCACTACCCTGTCCTGTATGCTATGTTTCTTGGGTTCCAGCCCCGGTTTAAGCACTTACCATTTAAGCGAACAGTCTCTGATTCAAGCCCATGTCTTAGCGCTGGACCCGAAAAAGCGGGATCTATAGCTTACAGGGCTAGTACTCAGACCGGCACTTGAACCCGAACACCAATCGCTTGAGAGACGAGCTCTTATGCCGGAACTCGAAACCGGAAAACGTCTCTTACGGAGCTGGTGCTCAGTTTGGTATGTTAGCGACGGTTCTTTGGTTCTTGTCCCGGGTTGAACCCGTAGCTTATGGTCCGAACGCTCAGACTGGGGTTCGGAACGGAATCCGTCGCTTACAAGGCAAGTGGCCAGGCAGATGCTGGAACCCGAGATCAATAGCTTTCAGGGCTGGTGCTCAGACTGGGGCTCAAACCCGGGACCTTTGGCTGTTGGTGCGACTTCTCAATTCGGGATTACAGCCGTCGCTTACAGGGCTAGTCGTCAAGCTGGGGCCCACAGCTTTGGTCTTATATCTCTCCGCAAATTTCACATTCAAATTTCGCACTGACAGTTCCTTCTACAGAGACGTCCAAAAAGAACCCATCTAACGGACCTACAGCCTCGTCTATATCCTCGTCGTAAGCTGCCATTGTTAATTAACTGAAATAAATAAAGGTTCACGATTAAATAAGGGCATGTATACGATATTTGCCTTCTTGTTCTTCGTACATATCTGAAATATTTCATCACAAATAATTTCTTCATGTGAATCGCTGTTTGTGCAGAGCAATTTGATCGTACAAATTATTAATCTCTCCAATAACTGCGTGCAGAGAATTTTTTTTCGACAAACCTACAGCACATATAACCTTCCTGTCTAGATGATATTTTACAAAGGACCATTTCGCTTCTTAATTGTGTATAAAAGTACAAAAAGAAGAGATAAATAAATAAAATTATAGTTATTTTGACAATCTGTCATCTTCGTTAGCATCTTCTACAGCGTTTCTGCCATCATCGGCATCATTTAAAATACATATCTGCCTACTACGGCATCTTTTTGTTTTGGACGCCTGTGACATGTTCATGAAACAACTCAAGGGGCGGATATTTGGCTAATGTATCCCCAAGGGATAAATGCGTAAGTATATAACACGAAATCCAGTCATTTATTTCAATCTTGAGATATTTTGAACATAAATCAGTCATTTTCAATGATGTTTCGAAAACTGTCACTTTTAAGTCGTTCATATTTCTTTAAAAACATGAACAACGAGTCCAAAATTACCTTGTGGCGTCCTCAGTCAATGGACACTATGTTCGTAGCAATGATGTTTGCCTTACTTGCGTGATATAATTATACCTACCGACTTTATAACCTACCTGTTGTTCGCGGTCGAGTCCAACTGCCTGTCTTCGACGGAACACTCTGTCATCGACGTGACGCGTAATACGGTGTGATTAAACTGTGTGTAAACTCCTAAAATGACGGTAGCGTGTTGGCGTTTAAAAAAGCAATCGGGCGTATGTATATAGCGTTTCTGTGTTTTGGATAATAATGCAAGGTATTCCCCTTCGGCGGGGTTAACAAATGCATGTATCACAATAATGTATCACTCTAATGTGTTAAGCATACCACAGGCAGACATTCAAATAATGTGACCAAAGTCCACATACGATTATACTAAGTATTCAATGCTAAAACTGAGTTAATATATGTGTAACATTCTAATTTGCGCACTGTATTCATAAAATGTATACACATTTAAATATCAGTACCTCAACATTACAATATGATTAAAAATACCAAGCCATACAGTTTTTTGGACCAAAGTATTCCTTAATCTTCCTGAATGGAGATCATTTAACATGCACTAATGTAGCTGCCAGACATGGACCGAACACATGTGTCTGTGTCAGCGCAAGTAAGGAAACAGGATATGGATATGGTTAACAAAATATTCATATTTTGCAATAATTAAATCATAAAATTATAAAATAATTAGTATAATATTATGTACACAGACACAATGATATGGACATTAGCATAATACATCAGAACGTAAATAATAAGAAAAACAACTGACATCTTCCAACACTGTAAGAAATATATCATGGAAATAAGAAACTGGCATTGCTGTATTTTAACACAGCATACATATAATGATACAAACGCTATAATCGATACTCTCCGGCCGGAAATTCATTGTGAAATAATGTTGCATTTCATTTTCCGTCGAACGAATTCATTCTTTGTATAATAAAATGCGGAAAGCTCGGCCATTTCTTCAATATTTGTAAACATTCTAGAAGTAGAAACATTCTTCTATTTACTGCAAACGAGTTTGTATTCTTTTTATGGAAAAAAACATTATAGTTTTACAATGAAAACACATGTGAAAGAGTTTTCAACTTATTAGAGAGTTAAGTGTTTTTAAGTTTTTTTTATCAATACAAAAAGTTATTTGTGTTAATACTAAACATAAAAAAGATCTGATTTTTATTATGTAAGGCATTTCGTTCGGCATGTTTGGAGACAGACACAATTTAATACGGTCTTTGGATGTACTGAAGGTGCCAGCAGACACGGAGCAATCCATGTTTTTTTACATCTGCTGGACATACGGGCAGTGATTACATCACGAAGAGTTGCGACTGTTTACGAATCTCATCTTATGTTTCACAAGCTCGCATTTAGCTTGTCGATCTTGACCTTTGACCTAGTGACCTGAACATCAGTAGGGGTCATCTGCCAGACATGATTAATGAACCTATGAAGTTTCACGATCCTAGGCCTAAGAGTTCTTGAATTATCATCCGGAAACCATTTGGTGGACGGACCGACCGACATGTGCAAAACAATATACCGCTTTTATTTGAAGGGAGGCATAATAAGCAAAATATAGTTAAAGCATACGATTGCTTGTCCACACCATAGATATTCATTTGGAAAAAAATCTTATTTAATAAAAAAGACATTTCTGTTTACGTTCACCGGGCATTGTCTAATTTCTAGATACTGAAATACCCCACCCACTTTTTAACTATTGTTTGGCCAGTAACTAATAATTTGACAATTTTATGTTTGCTTAATAAACTTAAAAATGCATAATTATTGTTAAATTTATTATTTCAAAACATAGGCCACCTACAATTGCAGATTTTTTTTTCTTTATAAGGATCGTCATATCTCTGTGCACAATACAAATCATGAAGTATTAATGCTGCAGTATTTTTCGATGTTTTGTTTGCCATTTATCTCTGTTATAATCGCAGATTCCTCAAAATATTCGTCCAATCTATGTTCATTGTATTGGGCTCTATAAGCTTTGTCACCAAACATTTTCTTTATTTGGTCTGTAAAGTCATAAATAGTTATTTGTTTATCCACATTTTCATTTAAAATGTCAACTGTTTTCACGCGTCTCCTGCATTAGCGTCTCTTCGTCTTCCTGAGGATGTCTTGCTTTTTGAAGGTGTTCTTGTTGGAAGTAGACATAAATTGCCTTATTGGTTCTGAAATTGATATTGCACATTTGACGGCACACGGCATCTGCAGCTGCTGCTGGCAAGTCGTATACAATTTCCAAACGTGAACGAAAGGCAGCAGCCCAATCATCTTTGTTTGTTTCACAGATGTCTTGAAATATCATCTGGAACTCCAGAGTCCGAACAGCCAATACAGCATGACCGCTTGTTTCTTTATACATTTTGCCGTCTAAACAAAACAAGCAGTGTTTTTAAACAATTAACTGAATCAAGTTTTGATCTTGATGCCCTTCATTCAGATTGTTGGTTCTTTTGTTTTTCATCCTGGGAAATTATATTTTGATTGCAATACTATTTTCTACATTCCATATGAACGAACTGACCGGGTCAGTCAAATATGGTATTACTTTGGTTTTTTTCTTGCTCAGTTTATTGAATTTCACCATTTCTCTGTAGGATTTGCTGTTTTTTTGCATCGTCTATACAGATGTTGCAAATTATGCACAGTTCCTTGTTACTGGACATTCTGAAATGAGAAAAAAAAACGTGTATACATATAATACAAAAACCTGTAAACTTTTAATCATAATAATTTAGAGCCAGTTTTTTCCATTTTGTTCTAGCGGAAGTTAAATAACAAAAGATTTTATGGCATGAATAGGCTTCCGTAGTTTTTTGTTTTTCGATTTTTCAAAAGAGGAAAATAGCTTTATCAATCAAAAATATAATATAATGACACGTGAAGAAGAAATATGACACAAAAGGAATGTTTGAAGCTTCTTTTTTGAAACGATACATTCTTGTTATTTTTTTTAGATTGTCGTCAATGTGAAAACTCGAAAACACATTACATTTTTCATATATGGACATTCTGCACCGTTAAAACCTTTATGCGCTAAAATATAAATTATTTTATAAAATATATTGATTGACTTACCTTTCTGATTCGAATAAGTCCATTATATACAATTTTCCGGCTTTTAAGAAATTATCGAAATCCACGGCGTATCGATCAAATATACAGACGATGCTATTTGTGTGTAGATCTACGGTAGTCGAGACGGCTCACAAAATATCTTTTAGAATTATTAAAATAAAATCATGAATTTTACAACTTTCCCCCACATGGATTTTTCTAGACTTTTTATATGAATAATATAATGCTTTAATCAACATATGTACGCACTCAGAAATTCTGTTGCAATAGTTGTTATTCGGAACTCTCCGGTCTGGGTTTTTCCAATAGTTGAGCGCGCGCGGCCGGTACAAACAAAGGCTGTCGCGATCATTTAAACCGATAGTACAGCTGAGAAGTTCGCTATATTTTCGATAAAAACGTCGTAATGCCAACAAAAAGATGCAGTTGGGGAACGTGCAAGCCGTTATTGCCACAAACCGCATATGACTGGTGTAACGTTTTTACCCTTTCCAAAGCCAAATGTGGACATGGAAAGTTGTCTACACTGTATAAAACAATGTGCGCGTCCTCACGCGACCTTATCAGCGGAACAACTTGGGAAACATCTTTTTATTTTTTTCAAAAGTTTGTAATCTTTTATAAAATCTATGTGCATTCATGTTTATTTATATGAAATTCATACCTATCGTATTTTACAAGTTTGAAAACAATGTATCAAACGTGCCGGAACAAAACGTTTTAAATAGTGTAATATAGTAGAAGAATTAAGTGACAGTTTTCATAACGATACTAGCTTGTATTAGCAATGACAAGCTGGTGGTTTTAATGACTGCTAGCTTAACACGTTCGTAGAGACACATCTGCAGAGTAGATTTAGATTTGAGACTAGTCGTGGTATTTATAAACGTCTAATAAATAAGACCCTATCATTTCAATTCATTTTAAAATGCGATGCGGCAGTAAAGTTCCATTACGTATTTCTTATATGTACATTTCATTTTTAGCATTTCCCTGATGGAGCTACCGACCCAGTATCGGCATGTCCCTTATCTACGCCTACCGTTTCCCGCAAAAGATCAAAGGATAGAAGCGTATTCAATCTCACTGCACAGAATAATAAAAAACGCAAAATAAATTAAGAATTATTAGCAACTGACCATAACCTCGATCACCTACTTCCCTGCCTTCCAGACGTTGTTGACGACAAAGAAAACGCTGTTGTTATGGATACGGAATCCCCGGTTGAAGCTTCCAGCGTAATTCAAAGTTCATTTATAAACAAATGCTTCAACACAGACCCTGTAAACAACTTTATGGAAGAAGTCTTTCGTGCTGATGATTCTTGTTTTTATTATACGGGTATTCCAAATGTCAATCTTGTAAAATATTTATTTGAATGGGTTTTGCCCGCCGCCCGAGTAATCAAACTTTGAGATGGCAAGAGGCGACATATTCCCGGAAGGAAGGGGGGTCGAACACGGTCAAGGGAGACCATGTTTAAGGAAATGATCATTTGCTTAGTTAAAATAAGAAATGGTTTTTATAACCAACATTTATCTTTTCTGTTTCGGTTGGTCATATATCAAAGATTTGTATTGGGTGAACTTATTACACCAGTGTTTGAAGGACCTTTTGATGTGGCTTTCGAACGAAACTGTAAAAGGCAATTTACCATTAAGTTTTAATAGTTACCCAAAATCAAGGGCAATAATAGACTGCACAGAATACTACGTCCAGAAGCCATTAAGACCTGCAGCTAAAAAAGCTACTTGGTCAAATTAAAAACATGCAAACACGATGAAACAACTTGTTTTAATTTCACCGAATGGAGCTATAAACTATTTATCAGATACCTTTCCTGGTTCGATTAGTGATGTTGCTATTGTTAAAGAATATGGATTTATTGATCTCATTGAAGAAGGCGACGACATAATGGCCGATAGATGATTTAAGATTAGACATTTACTACTCCCCAAGAAAAGTTACGCTCAACATACCAGCTTTTACTCACGGCAAAGTTTTAAGTCACAAAGCAGTTCGAAGGTCCAGACAAATCGCAAGAATGAATGAAAACATTTAAGATTTTTAGTGGCATTATTCCTTTGAAATTTAGATTTCTATTACGACAGATAACAACAATTGTTGCTGTTTTGTGCAATTTTCAACCATGCTTAGCATAACAAGGGCAGTTTGTAAAACATGCATGCCCCCATATGGGCTGTCAGTTGTAGTGGCAGCCATTGTGTGAATACGTTTTTTGTCACTGTGACATTGACCTTTGACCTTTGACCTAGTGACCTGACAATCAATAGGGGTCATCTGCCAGTCATGATCAATCTACCTATGAAGTTTCATGATCCTAGGCCTGATTATTATTTAGTTATCATCAGGAAGCCATGTTACTATTTTGAGTCACTGTGACCTTGACCTTTGACCTAGTGACCTTCAAATCAATAGGGGTCAGTCATGATCAATGTACCTATGATTGTATGATCCTAGGCGTAAGCATTCTTGAGTTATCATCCGGAAACCACTTTACTATTTCGAGTCACCGTGACCTTGACCTTTGACCTAGTTACCTGAAAATCAATAGGATCATATACCACTCATGATCAATGTACCTTTGAAGTTTCATGATCCTAGGCCTAAGCGTTCTTGAGTTATCATCCGGAAACCATCTGGTGGACGGACCGACCGACATGTGCAAAACAATATACCCCTTCTTCGAAGGGGGGCATAAATAGGTTAGCCAAGCTGTGTTCTCAAACAGGCACATGGTCATGTAAGCTACTAATATTTATTTCATAAGAAATAAGAAAAACAATAATGTTTAGAGTTATTTATTAGTCATGTGTGAATTATTCTTTTTATGAATACGTGCATATTGTTGTTTTTCATCTAAACATAACTATTAATATTGAGTCACAATGTACTTACACAATTAAGAACATCTATGCTAGCAAAAATATAACAGTGACACCTTTTTACTTAATAAAAAAGTTTTAAAAATGGATTTTATAGAACTGTGACATTATATTCAAAGACAACTTCCAGAATTCCTCATCAAATTCAACATCCACGGTAGCAAATTCTTTGTGAGTGTAACATACCAGGACACTTTTTCTTATACCAGTAATGGCCATCTGCCCCTGAGTTTGGTCATTATACTTATGAGAACGTTTCAAGTGAAGCTTTCCATTTTCATCTTTTGAGCATATGTTAGAATGACTAAGGGCATTATTTGGATAGAAGCATTTGTATTTGAAGAGACATTTCACTTCAATCAAAAATCTTCCACACATTTTACACTCTACAATTCCATCAGGAGAACATGCTAAAACGGGTGTTTGGCCACTAATTACACGCCCTGGTACATCAACTGAACAGTGACGATGCCTAAATCTGTGACCCTTTAAAAAAAGTTCCCTTGCCTTTGATTCGTATCGTCTACCAAACAATATTGCGGCTGGCAAGCAGTTATCATTCAGTGAGGCCCCTTTCATAAGTAGGGTTGCAGTTTTAACACAGTCTGTAGAGCAGCAGATCTGATGAAAATTTGAAGCAGTTAACAATCCTTTTCTCATGTCATGCCAATGTTTCGTTTTTTTGACTGACCACGGGTGCACTTTTTAATCTCTTCTTGCTGAATATCAGTGTAACATAAATAAAAAATAAAAAGATTTGCACAAGTACAGTTTTCATTACAACACACGTGTTGTGCATTGAACCGTCGAATTTTTTCCAATGGTGTTTCAACCGACAATGGAGGGGGACTTTGAACTTCATCAGGGTAGATGTACTTCAACCTCAGCCCACAAGCTGAAGGGAAAAGTGTTTTCAATTTATCCATAAAGACAGCTTTGTCTGGTGTGTAGGCTTGTTCTGGAAGTGGAGAGTATAGAGGTTTTGGAGTGAAACTGAAATAAAAGAGAATAAAATAAGTTTGAATTTTTCAATTAATGTTCCTGTACATGAATAATCACCGAGTCTTCTAGCCTTTTAGTGTCTTACAATTCAACCCTCACACATGGAGCTGACCGAGGTATATTTGGTTCTTATAATGACATGGGGCATTTATTCAACATGTTAAAATGGATTAAATTTTGTAAGCATCCATATTACATGATATGTTTGTTTCTTTCAATCATAATGCTCATGTAAGCAGTGAAAATGAAATTGATATGCCACATATTAACTTGAAGATTTTTTTTGTACTAAAATGGTTAAAGCAGAGTAAGGGGACATTTTTTGTAATCAAATGCAAAATTAATTTAAAAATTGGTTGCTTTAAATCTGTTTACACACAATTTACATCATTTATTAACTTATAAACTAATTATATATTTCAAGCAAAAATGTGTCAAATCGAATATAGTTATGATCAACTTTGCATGTATACCCATTTGATGGCAGGACTGAAATGTCAAGGTATGCTACTGGAATAGGCTGTCCAATGTTTTCAGCCTGGCTAGATCTCCGAACCCAACTGCAAGCATGTGATGTACAGCTTTTCTTCTCAGAGTCATTCTGGTAGTCATTAATCTCAAATAATGTGGCAACCACATGGCGACAGCATCCATCGATTCTGAAAAAGTAATGTTTCATTATATTATAAATATGGTATACATATATTAAATGTTTTCTTATTTGTCTTTAAAAGAATTAACCCTTTTTAATATTATTTTACACTTAAAAAACTTGAGCTATTCAGAGACACACATGGTATATTAAACAAGACTATTGCCAAGCAATATATGTCCCCTACCGCCTCCACCATTGTCAGAATTTTTTTTGTTGCCATAGCAACCAGAATTTTTGACATAGCAACAAAATGAAATGATGTGCATAGTGTAAATATTGCCATCTATCCATGTTTCAAGTTATATGAACATAATAATAAGAACTTTAAAAGTTATCGCAGGATCCAGAAAAGTGTGAAAGACTCACGGACTTACGGACACACGGACTGACGGACACACAGAGCGCAAACCATATGTCCCCTCCGGTGAAACCAGTAGCGGGAAAAAACAACAGATTTTATAATTTATCAAACTAACTGTCCAAAGAAAAAGTCATTAATATAAAAGAGAAGTCAAGCTGAATTTGGTAAGCCTTAATACTTAAAGATGTAACATTTTAGAAACAAATTCTCATTAAAGAAACACAGTGAAATAATCATGACATGCTGCTCTTAGCAGTACATAAAAGTAGTATTGTTTAGTCCATGATGCACATACAAGTAGTTTGTTTGTATGTTTCTACAAACTGGCATTTTATTTTTGCTCTTACCCTCCTTTGCAAGTACAGTACTCAGAATGTATGCAAGCATCAGAACTTTTCCTTATTATTATCCAACAGCTGTAGAAGCCTTTCTTGGTCATAGAGTCCGTATCATTTGTTCTTGGTTTCACCCTTGATTTGAAGGCAACTAAATCTGAAAGATGGAAATTAATGTTATATGAATCATAAATCATATACAAATCAACTATAATTTGATATATATTATATACAAATGCAACAAGTACATGTCCTAAATGTACATATATTCAGTTAATTTTGTATGTCCATTTTAAACATAACTTATTATAATATTATGCTCTATTTATTGTATGGTTTATGTAGTTTATTAGTGTAAGTGCAGCAACAAACTGGTTTAAATTAGATATTTTCAGTAAAATGGTTAAAATCAAGTGTCTGTAAACATGCCTATAGTCTCTAACTAGATTGGTCATGGTCGGCTCGGGTACTATTTACATGTACCCCAGGTACTCTTAAGTATACTTACATGTACCCCGGGTATGGTTAATATACTTAACCGAACCCGGTCGATATAAGACTGTTCCCAAATTGTATTCCCACCCAAAATCTGATGTCATAAAACGCGCTACCGATTATCTTAAACAAACTTCTCTTTAAAAAACTGCAACAACATGCTTTTTGAGTATGAGTTTCGATATTTTAGAGGCCATTTTACAGAAATTTGACATAACGGTGAATATAATAAGTTAAAAAAAATGGCCGACAACAACCGATTAAGCGTTACATTTTCCGGTTACGTTTTAGTATATTTATTGTACCCGGGGTACATGTAAGTATACTTAAGAGTACCCAGGGTACATGTAAGTAGTACCCGAGCCGACAAAGACCAATCGAGCCTTACAAGACAGGTCATGGGTTTTCTACAATGAGCAAGTTAGATATACAGAGTACAATCTCTTATTTTGTTTACTTTGTTTTTATCTATATTACTGTGTCACAGTCTGTGAAGTTGATTTCAGATGGTGGTATGACTCTGTTCACAGAACAATAATCTACTGACAGCTTCAGTTACTTAATCATACCAGGGGTTTTAATCTGATTTTGGGGAAAGGGCCTGGCCTTTTTTGAGGGTAAAAAATCGCGCGAAATGCCAGATTTTGGGGGAAAAAATCACGCGAAACGCCGGATTTTGGGGAAAATAAGGAAAGTCTAAAATAATCAATTTAACATATTTTGCTGTTTTTAAACAAATTCAAGGCAACAGATAATTTAATTATGCAATATGTTATATTTTCTACACTGGATCAGGTTAACTTATGTATTTAAAGTTTTAAAAAATAATATTTTTTTAAGGGGAAAACAATGAAGTCTCGGGAAAAATTTACCTGCTGAGGGGAAAAAATCGAGGGGAAAGGGCCGTTTTCCGGCGGGTCACAAAGAAGGAAAAAAAGCCCTGCACTATCAGCTGCTCATTTTGATATACTTGTACGCACATTTATACATATTGAGATAACCTACCAGTTCCATGATAGAAGACTGTTTCCAGCTGCATTACATAGCCGTCTTTAAACATGCAGAATCCCTCCAGCTTATGATATTCCCGGAGACTGGCATGGCTAAATTGGTCATACGAAATTAGGTAGTTGTAGATATCAAAGATGCTAATTCAAGGAAGATAGGGTTTATGTCAGATGTACCTTCATGCAGATCAGGAGAGGTTAAATTACAGTCGCCCGTGAAGAGTTTCTGCGAAATCACTTGTGTGCTTTATTTTCGGACAATCCATCCGGATCTACAGCTATTTGAAGTTCTTTAGCTGTCACACAAAGTTGCACAAGCTCTGCCTTTCGATTTACACTAAAAGAAATGCCCCTGTCTTTTAAATACGTATTTATAATTTGATATATTTGTACGTTTATGCAACTGATATAGTTCGTTTAGGCCGATGGTAGGAACCAATTGGTAAATAGTCCATCGCTGAACCAGTATAATTGCATCGCTTTTGTATAGACAACGCTGTCATACTGTACACACAACTGATAAATAATCTTGAGGTCAAAGGTCCTATGTCATTAATAATATTTAAGACGGTGTACAACAGCCTGACCATAATCTTCTTTATTTTTGTATAAATCATTTTAAGTCCTGTATACATTATTAAGATCCAATGACCCGCGTTATGCGAAAATGTGTCTTATGTCATATAAGGCAAGCGTAGCTCCGTCATAGCTAATCTGGAGCAACACTGTCCGCTATTAAGTCAGGCTATGTTTTCTGGTCTCATGATCGGACGTTGTAGCTCCTAGCCAGACTGTGCGGATGTACAGGCTAGCCGAAGCTATGCTGGTTTTATATGGCAAATGAATAATTTTCGAATAACGCGGTTCATCTAGCTTTGTCTATTAATATTATTGAAAATTTTTATTAACAATTCTTATATATTATTTTCAATAAGTAAAATGGATAATACGAAAAACGTGTTTCTGTTTGTGTGAATATGTAGCTAGGGTTTACACAATGAAGTTAACAGTTGACTTTAATATAAAAAAGGCATTACTTCGTATGCCTAAATGTGATATAGGCAATATGTTGTTAGGCGGTCTCTTCTACAAGCGCACGCCGTAGCAATGACGAGCGCACGCGATAGCTATGACGTGCGCACGCGATAACTATGACGTGCTCACGTCGTAACTTGTCAATGATTATACGTATTATATGGGCCATTTACTAAAAACACAATTAATAACATGAGATTTGTTTGAAACGGATTTAAAACCTGTAAAATTCAAAACGTACTTAGAGCGGACTTTGATGTTCAAATCAGTATTCGCTATTTGACAATATGAAAATAATGAATAAGACTGAAATATACTAAAGTTTTCTGTGCAGGCGCGTTCGAATTTCACGGGCCGGTTTTGAACGATTATTTTCACATCTGAAGAACGGCATGGATTTGCAATACATTCTACACTTTTGTGACAAGCTACAGTTATATTAAACACTGTAGATGATGATGATATTCTTGTTCTTGTAGTAGCATGTTCGTATATGTGTTATCCGGATCTAGAAAATTGTAGAAATCCCAATTAAATAAGTTACAAAAACAACCTCAAATTGTTCACAAATAATAGCTTCATTAATAGAGTAATAAGGGATGATGGTTATGTGGTTTTTAACGTATTTTAAATGTGCTGTCTAACTGTACCATCATAGTGATGTTGATGTTTACATAATCTTGCAAATACATAACAATCTTTCGAGCAAGAGTCACTAAGTATTTTGTTTTCAGCTAATATGTTAATTTTTAATGAGGTACAAAACACATAAAAATGCAAACTACAAACTTAATTGTTTGTACCAATCATATGTTTTTTTACAAGTTACGCACTTGTTCAATGCAGTTAAAAATAAAACGTTGTTAGAAGTAAAACGCTTCAATTCATTGCTTACAAAGTTTATAATTCTATACATTATGTCCTATGCTATATCGCGTTTAGATGCTAATTAATATTTATATAACTAATGCGATATAGCATAGGACATAATGTATAGAATTATAAACTTTGTAAACATAAAACTATTAGTACTATGATACATAAAACCCTACGAATTGAGGATTTGCATAGTTGTATTGCCTGTGAGTCATCTTAATCTTTTTTAACGAAGACACTCGATAATTATTGTAACTTATGTGGCTTTAAATAAATGTCCCAGAGACAAAAAGCAATGGTATTCGAAAACGGACGGTCACGTAGTATTGATCCATCTATTTATAACACGAAGATAGAATTCGTTGATTCATTTAAATAGCTCGGTGCAGTTTTATTTAAGAATAGGAATTTCTTCAGAACAACACACAAATACTAGCACGACACGCCTCGTCCTCGTGACATAAACTGTTCCAAATATTTGAACAATTTGAATGTCCAGTATCTCAAAAAGTTAAACTATCCGACACATTAGTTTGACCTATACTACATTACTGCGCTGAAACAAATTTGTAAAGTAAAATTCATTTTAATTATTAAACACTTACCTGCTATTCTATAGCTTCTACGTTTCCAAGGGGTAGACTCATCCGGAAATTTAATAAAGCTGGGAACCGGCCACCTATACTGAAATTAAACTAGGTTAATCATAGTGCAATGCAACTCAGGCAGAAACCAGTAACAAGTCCTCAATATTCTTTAAATATATAAACAAAAATATAATCGAATGTGGGGTGGGAGGTGGGACTTACCGATAGATTTTAAAAATTAAAATGATTTTACTTTACAAATTTATTTTAATGTCATGTATACGTTACCTGCTACCTTATAGCTGATTTTGAAGCTGCGGTGGGAAGGCTCGTATATATTTTCCCATCACAGTAGAACCCATATACAGGGTTATCCGATAATGATAGCAAAACCCAACACTAAGGAAATCAGCTAATCTTCGTTAGAACGGTATTAATTGTGACTTCTCGCACAGAGTAAGTATGTCTACGTCGTAAAAGACACTACCGTTAGGGAAACCACAACAAAACCAAACATATAGCACTTCAGGGAACGAAGATAAAAAGATGAAAAAGGTGGTCGGATTTCTCCAGAAAACAGCTTGAAGCACGAAAGAAAGTGGGGTGTGATTAATATACGCCCACGAAACAAAAATAGCTCTTAATTCATGCTGTCATATCCTAAAAAGGAATGAATCCTTAGATTAGAGATAGGAGTAAACCTTTAGTCGAGGCTAACCACGAGAAATAAAATCAGCAGACACATATCCCCCTTTTTGGTAAATGAAGAGTCTCTTGCGAGAACCTCGAATGGACTAACACTGCTGAGAAAGAACTTCAAAGCCCCGATTGGCCAGAGAAGTCTATCTTCATCTTAATGTCTACCAGTTTAAGAAAAACGTGGGAACTTTAAGATTTTAAGAAGCCATACAGGGGAGTTGATATTAAGCGAGGAATCCTGGCTGACACAACATCGAATCAAACTGAAAATGGTCGTATTCAACAGAAAAATCATGAATTTCACTTCTCCGTATGACTGAAGCCATAATAAGAAGAAAACCCGTCTTAAAATTATTTTGTAACGGTTAATTTACCTGATAGAGAGGTTCATTGGAAGCCTAGTAAGCAACCAAATAACGCAAGCAAAACCCACTTAAGATGTAAAGGAACGAGAAACATAGTGTTGAAGTTCCATGGCTTGGATAATTCCGAAACAGCACAGACATGTGATGACTTACGAAAGCCAAGGTATGCGAGAGCATAGTCCTTCAATAGAGATAAAAACAAATTCATTATCATCAAAGCCATAGATGAGAAAAACCTCTATGCATCTAGCAGAGCGATTGAGGTAAACAATACGCCCTCGAATACCCAGTCAGAAAAGAATTCCCAGAGAACCTTATAGACAGTTCTGGTGGAATTATCCTTGCAAAAGTAACAAGGGTTGACGCCCTAACAGAGAAACGTTATTCTGTAGAGATTACCAAATAATGACCAGATGTGTAGTGGCACATATTTGGATCCGTATACAAATATCTGTATGAGATAGGACATTTGACCTGTGAAGAAGTTTCATGGAAACATTGTACAGGAGACTCACGTACAGAGGAACTCTGTGGTTGTCTCTGGTCGCATACAGGTCGACCAATGGAAACCAAATGTCAGACAATTCTGATTGACTTCTTTTTGATGAAGTGTCTAATGTGACAGAAAGGACTGCATGGCAAAACGTCCAACAGGGCGTTGAGATTACCTGGCATGTTAAGGACGATAGAGTAAAATAGATTTTCTTGCAAAGAACGAATAAATTTCTGGTTTCCAGATACAAGGAGTGATAATCTGTTCACCTCATTGTCTGGATGTTAACCATTACTGATGTGTTGTAAGTTGACACCATCACACAGGAGTCGTGAAGATGTATTGCAAATGAAAAACAAAACCGCTAAAAAGAATGCTCGCTTTTCAAAAAGTTGATGTGCAGGTGATATTCATTAGGATAACACATACTTGAGAACATCGGGATAAGTGGTTCCATGTGAACGTCGCCAATCATCCCTGCTCTCATGTGTATAAGGTGTAGGGAAGGTTGTGGTAGAAGAAACTATACTCCTGCCAAGATACTCTTCTAGTCTATGCACTACTGAATAGTGGAAAGTAAGGGCAAAAAGATTAAAATCTGTGTCATTGAATAATCCTGAGATCAATTCTAAACTTAAAAATGAAGCTGAATAGGACGTTAGAAAAGACGTCTCAGCAGAAAGACCGGTGACCGGACTTGTAAATACCGACCGGAAGCCGGAATATTAGTCAAGGGTGGGTGGGGAAAGAAATCACGGCAAGCCAAACGTTCCACTCCCATCAGACTTGAACGTTGGTACAATAGGAAGTGTTGAACACTTTTAAGACTATGACCTATGTACAGAAGCCTATTTCTTGAACCAATAAAAGGTGACTTTAAAATCCTGGGGAATATAGGTTGTGAAGTCATCGATTTGCGAAGTACAGGCGTATGACTGAAAATGGTACCTCTGGCATCGGAGGTGTGGTGGCAGAAAATGTGAAAACCCTAGGAGTAACCTTAGGGAGGTCCACACTTGTTGGTAGAAAGCTTGGAAGTCCTCAAATATGGCTTGGTTAAGCCCTTTATTTAAAAAATCCTAACCAGACGAATTCCGATAGGAATACGACCAGAAATAGGAAGACGGCCTGTCAGGGCCAGAAGTGTAATAGAAGAAGAACTTTAAAGGGGAAAAGTTGTCCTTTCTAATAAACTTGCCTCCAACTTGGGACTCTTGAAAACGAAAAAAGAGGATGAGGTCCCTCCAGATCCTTAGCATCTAAGATCTGAGTTCGATAGCTCCCAAGCGATCTACAAGGCTGTGCCCGCTATGCGATCAAGTTTATAGGCAATCATATGTATCAGCCCTCTCTCAGTTGCCTATTCTCCAACATGGAGTATATAACTGAGATAGTAGTAGAAACAACTGGCATAGGAAGCGAAAGTATGATAATGTCAGAAATCTGACCCGGCAGTTTGGAAAAATCCAAATTGTTAGTCGGGTCAGGTACATGGAACATGTAGCTTTTAACGCCATCAAGCAGTTAAGGCTAAGTCAGATCTTAAGGGACTTTCAATGACTATTGAAGCATGATTATTGTTGATTGTAGTAACTTGAAAACATGCACCGTCGTAAAAGCAATAGAAAATAAGTCGACACGAAACGTCGTCTTGCTAATCCTGCTAGGGTCATGTTTGTGGCCCAACTGTTCCGTGACAATGACTGCAAAGTCTCTAGACAACAGGTAAAGGTGGGTTAAAATTTCATCCTTTCTGGTCTCGAACATAAATAATAGACCTGATTAATAGAGGTCAAATAGTAATGTTCGACCACAATGTTAGACTCCGAGCCCGTTTCAGCAGAACCATCTGCAAGACCAGTGGTCTGCATGTTTCTGGCTGAGAGAAACTTAGGAATACCCGATTGAGGTATTTCATTATCCAGCACCAGAATGAATTAGCTGGGGAGGAAAGTCAAACATATACCAAGTCAGCGGAGACGACTTGAAAACCAACGGTCGCCAGTTGAAGATCAATATTGAAAGGCACAAAGTGTCCTGGAAACTGTTGAATCCATAAAGTATTGGATTCGATGGAGTAATAGCCAGGGGTATACAACTAGGTAACGTAGAAGATACCCGTGGGGCTACATAATAGGACCGATGAAAACACAGGGTAATATCCGGTGATTGGTAACCGAACATGACCGGTCAATGAAAATGTAATACTACTTCTACTACTAGTTCTACTACTACTACTACTACTACTTCTACTACTACTACTATTACTACTATTACTACTACTACTTCTACTACGACAACTACTACCTAAACTACTACCACTACTACTTAAACTATTACTACTACTACTACTACTACTTCTACTACTACTACTACTACTACTACTACTACTACTACTACTACTAAAACTACTACTACTACTACTACTACTACTACTACTACTACTACTACTACTACGACTACCACTTCAACTATTACTACTACTTCTACTACTACTACTATTACTACTATTACTACTACCTTTGCTAACGATAATGCTGATGGTGGTGCAAATTATTGTGATAATACTGATGATGGTGATTATAGTGATTATTGTGATTATGATGATGATGATGATGATGATGGTGATGATAATGATGATGATGATGAAGATGATGATAATGATGATGATGATGATGATGATGATGATGATGATGATGATTATGATGATGATGATGATGATGATGATGATGATGATGATGATGATGATGATGATATTGATGATGATGATGAAGATGATGATGATGAGGATGAGGATGAGGATGATGAGGATGCTGAGGATGATGATGAGAATGATGAGGATGATGAGGAGGATGAGGAGGATGAGGATGATAATGAGGATGATGAGGATGATGAGGATGATGAGGATGATGATGATGATGATGATGATGATGATGATGACGACGACGATGATGATGATGATGATGATGATGATATTTTGTTAATTTGCCGTTAGATTGAACGTATCAGAATCTTTTGTTTAGAGGGGAGGTTTAAACACCGCAGGGAACTAATTAAATTAACGATTGATGCACGGAATCGAACTATTAAGATTGAATAGGGGATTTCAATCATATTTATTTTAACATTTGTCCTTTAGATTACAGGTTTAAGCACACGAGATAATCGTTTATTTTACGTGTGCTGTGCGTGACTGTCCGTCACGGGCAACCGCATTGGATAAAGATGAAACTATTTTCAAAAAATTAAGTTCCGGTCTTAAGAAGATTTGTGATGAGTACAGTCATATATAACTAGCATTTGCGTAAAATTTCCAAGTTGGATATTTAGAAAAGTGTCGCCGCATTTTTATTTTTCGAAAACTGTCTATAAACTGCTATATCAATTACGCGCGCAGGCGATATATGACGTACGCACGCGATATCTATGATGTGCGCACTGTATAGTTATCACGTTCGCACTATATAGCTTTCGCGTGCGAACGTCATAGCTATCGCGTGCGCACGTCACATATATCGTATGCCTACGTCATATCTATCACAAGCGCGCGCAATAGATATAGAGTGCGAAGGTCATAGCTTTCGCCTGCGTACTTTATTGCTATCGCGTTCACAAGTCAAAACGCCCGCAAAAAAATCCCATGGCATATGTCACCTTTATGTCACAGTAGTTATGCCATTATTTTTATTTTTGTAAATCGTTTATCGCATTGTGTAAATCGTAGCTACATATTCAACCAAGCAGAAACATGTGTTTCGAAAAATCATAGCAATCTTATCATTGTCTGGACTGCCTGGTAGTGTAATAAAATATAATAAAATATTGATATCCAAAGTCATATGAGCCGCGTGATGCAAAAATGAGTCTTATCTACGCCAAGCGTAGTTCCAGCCCATCCAGCGCATCCGCACGGTCTGGTCAGGAGCTACCACCTCCGCTCATGAGAACAGAACTAATTGCGTGATTTCAAAGCGGACAGTGTAGCTCCTGACGAAACTGCAAAAGCTATGATAGAGCTAAGCTGGCCGTATACGACATAAAACACATCACCGCATGACGCGGTTCATTGGAACTTAATAATTTGTTTGACTTAAAAAAAGTGTTAATGCTATATACACACAGTTGTTCACATGTGATAACTGCCAAGCTGTTGTACTTTGTCAATATTATTATTGACAGAGGACCTTTGACCAGGCTCGATGTTATTTATTTGCGTTGTGCAAAGAATGGCAGCGTTGTCTATACAACTGCGATGCATTTTTACGGGAACATCGCTCGACTATTCACCATTTGGTGTTGACTATCGGCTTGAATGCAATTTGAGTACATGTGAAAATGTATCGAATTGAGCACCATTTCTTATGTATATATTACATATAATCCATAATACTTGTTCAAATAAATCACCGCGATGTACTCATCGATAATATATTTCAAAATAGTATTACGCCCTAAATGTTTGCACCGGGTGTTTTATATTTCTAATGTTTTGTTTTCAGTAAAAGACAATAACAAAAGAACCGTCGAGCGTTTATTCTATCGGCTTTTTGTATGCTTGTTTTGAATTGTTACAAAACATTCAATATGGTGCAATCCTTCAAATGGTGTTTCTACGGAAATCGTCGAGTGTTCTATTTTTGCCTGTGAACATCTCTGTGGAAATACTGATGCATTGTCCATCTATCCCTTCATCATTGGCCTCTTTCATCTTCTTCCCCACCTCCCTGTTCACTTTCTTGTGTTATGTTAGGTTCAGTCCGGGCTGGTGTGCCTATGATGCCTCAGCTAAGTTTGTAACAGAGGTCCATACTCTCAAAAATAGCGTGTTCTTCCTTCTCTTTCTCCTAACGAATTTCATCGGCGGATGACAACACGACTTCTTTAATGATGTTGGTGATAGTGTCGAAGTCATTGTCTAGGATGCTCTGGGCTGCAAACTTGCCATCTACCTGTGATTAAAATACCTCTGCTATCTCTGAATCTTCACTTTATGAAATTATTTATGGTTCTTGATGATGCTCTTGTTCTTTAATGTCTGAGCCAGAAAACGATGGTATGTTCGCCTTGTTGATGCTGGACTTAAATCGGTTGATTTAGTTTGAAATCGATCTGGTTGTAAACTTGCCCGTCTGGAGCATGCCATGTCGCAGTTTAGGAACATTTTAGGTGGGCCCAGCGTTTTCGGTGTACAATTGATGACTCATAGTTAACTCAATAAATTAAAGCTCTCTGGCATTCGTCTTTCTCGTATCTAGTGTACCTACTCTTGCTGACCTGCATGGTTCAACCTTGAATTTCATGTCGCAAATGATGCGCTTTAACTATTAATAAAACTGTTCAATATCCTCGTCTTCGTAGTCTGATATTGGTGCGTAGACATGAATGACGTTGATGTTATGTGGTCTTGCTGAGATACGAATGGAAATGACCATGGCATAAATTGTTAAATAGAGCTAACATATGTTAACATTGGGAAGTTAAAAGATGTTTCTGTTATGTTTGTGTTACTGTGAGACATGTCGTCCGTCTATGAGCAAACGTTAATTAAATTTACTGCATTTATCCCTTATCTAACAAACATGAACCATCACCATCGCCAAAGTGAAAATAAAACTTGAAATTTGAAAACAAGTACATTGTACGCATACTTATAATAGAAAACAAACTTGCTCGAAATCAGTAAAGGTTAATTTTGCAAGGCGAATGAAATATGATTGCCCATCAATGATGAAGATGATGTTGATATTTATGCAGATTATGCTGATGCATTTGGGCCTTCATCATTCCATTGAAAAAACCCTTAAGCGTCTCTTTTCCGATATTGAGCGTATTTTTAACATAACTAACTTGCATGTGTGTGCACATTGAAATCATATATCGTATGACAACGTAACCCTTACTTGAAAAATAAGCATTTTAAGAGGAAGTGAATACCGGTTGATCTCATATCAGCGATGAAAGCAATACATAAACGTTATCAGGTACTTTAAGAATATGATTGCTTTTGCGAAAAGCCTTATCGATCTTTTTTTAAACGCTCTATACAGCTGTGCTAAAATACCTGTGTTGATAGCTTACATTAAACCATTATATTCTCTTCCTGATCGATATTACTGAAAAACTGTTAAAAACGGCGGACTACAAAATAAAAAAACTAAATTAACACAGTCGTCCTGCTCGAATCTCGCTAAAGTCTTGTTCATATAAATGCTTAATACGAGGTTTGATCAATTGAGACAACATGATTAATTACGTATACAATGACACAATCACCCAGGACCCTGTCAGCAAGTAAAGTATTGACATATTTTGAGCGGTATTACTCATGCACTCCATGTCAAACTAATGCGAATGATGGACTATAGACTTCGAAGCCTACGCCTACTTAACAAGATGTTAATGATTTGTTTTGTATTTTTATGTATACGCAAGCGGGCGGTTCACACAAATAAATCAAATCCACAGCCTGCTTTATGGAAGAGTTGTCATATAATCGTCATCATCAAATATGCATTTTTTTTGTACAACTATGTACTTGATTAATGAACATTTGTATACTTGAACATGTTCATGTGTAGAACCAAGCAAACAAAAAACAATATCAACACATGCATCATCAGCGTTTTAATCATAGAGATTATTGTCATCATCAACGTCAGCATTTGTATCAGCACATTGTGTACACACCGGTCTTACTGACCTGTTTACTAACGCGAAAGGAATTGTGGGTAGCATCATCATCATCAGCAGCAGCAGCAGCATAATCAGCATCAGTATCATCAGCATCAGTATCATCATCATCATCATCATCAGCTTCAGTATCATCATCATCATCATCATCATCATCATCATCATCATCATCATCATCATCATCATCATCATCATCAGCAGCAGCATCATCATCATCATCATCATCATCATCATCATCATCATCATCATCATCATCATCATCATCATTCATCAGTCAAGAATCCAGTGGCAAACACAATATAATTTTTATGTGATTTTATTGATTTTATCTTAAATATTCTTTCCTTCCAATCATACAAATAAACTGGATTTCATATTAGGCGTACCAATGTCCAGTGCATCAGTGTTGTATGCTCACCCGAGTATGCATCGGCTTGCGGAACAGATCGCTGAGAGATGCGGTCAGAGAGCGAGAAAATCAGAGGAAGGCCTGAGCCCTTCCAGCCAGCCACATCTCAAGACTCCGGTATGTGCAGCTGTACAGTGTTTTTTTTCATTCAAACTCGGATCCGGTAAACGGCCCTATTCCAAATGGAAAACTAGTATATATTTTTCCCAAATTGGAGCTTAAAAGTCCCAATGGAAGGTTTCAAAAAATATATATATATATATTTTTTTTAGATCTCAATATTTTTCTCTACTCCTATCCATATAAGTTCAACCTTAGTAAATATAATTCTGAAAATACTTGTATTCTCAATTTTTATGCATATTTTAGCAAAACAACAACAACACTAATTTCCCAATTTTAGTCAAAATGCCGCAAATATTCCCAATTCAAAGTGACCTGGCCCTATTCCAAAAAACACTGCTGTAGTGTTTCTGATCTGATACGAAGGTTATTTGAGCCGCGTTTTGGGAAACCTGGGCTGAATGCATGTTAAGACGTTAAGTGTCATTCCTGAAAAGCCTGTGCAGTCCGCTTTTATGGACTTTTTTGTTTATAGAAAGTGTCTTCTAACAGAAATTACGATTTAGGCAGAAAGTGCCGTAGGTGATTAACCAGGGTATCGCACAGGCTAATCAGGGACGACATTCTGCTCACAGGCATTAAGCCCAGTTTAATTGAAGCCTTCTTATTTGGAGATATGGGCAATTGTGCTTATGTATTTCCCAAATTTCTGCCTCAGTCCATATCGATAAAATATATTAAAATAACATGACAAATATTTCTACAACCATAAGGCGACATGTCAGGTGTAATGGTCTCCTTACTTAAAAGGTCAATGTCACACTTATAGGTCAAAAGTCGAAGATGTGTTGTTGTTTTTTAAAAGAGTAGAGTTCTAGACAAAAGTGAAATGTGGGTGCATTAATGTCTTGTTGGCACATGTTTTTTTGATTTCAGTTTCATAGATCCCTTTCCAGTGCTCAAATGGAGCCATAATTCAGAAGTGTGGAGTACCGAAACATAATCAAATGGGACAAGTTCCAAGATGGCTTCCCACACCTTTTCATTTGTGATGTGCATTGCATGATGGGAAAGACGGTTGGTTTAAACCTTTACAGATTTAAAATTTAAGGTACCACATGGTACTTAGTTCAGAGAGCTAAATATTTTTCGGTGTTGATGTATTTTGTAATAAACGTTAGCATTTTAATAAGAATAACGGTTATCAATACATGATTTTACATATTTTGTCTGTTTGTTTACATTAATATAGTAATTTAGTGACTTATTTAAGCCGCAGATGGTATTAAAACTAGAATCTATTACTAACTTATACAACTATAATCGAAATTATGCATGTTTGAGTGTTATGGTTTATGTGAACATTGGAATGCAAACTGTTATAATTTCTGGTCCTTTTATTATAAGAATGCTTTCAGTGATATTTCTTGGCAGCTTCCATGACCCCAGTGTGATTTTTGAACAGCTTTCGGCCCTATACATGTATCCAAGGTAAGAGAAGAAACTATACAGGCTCAGTTGATATAAATCTTGAAACGGTTCAGCTTTAACAAGAATGACAATTACATTTAAATGTACTTAAGAACATAGAAGATGGTTACAATGGTAGAAGGAAAGGCGCAGTTGTATTATACTGATATTCATTAAAGTATGTGTCCATTCATAGGCATATTCTCAAAGATAATAGTTAGAAAATGATTTGTTTGTTAATTTAAATGTTATCTTTTCTTGAATGAGTTATGTTTTCTTTACATCAGTTATTGCTCTTGTTAAAAAAAATAATGACACACCATCATTCAATAAATTAATGCCGAAGAGAGACAAAGCATTAACCATTTATTTAGCTTTGAGTCTTTTTCTTAATTCTGTCAAATTGACAAAGCAGTCTTAATGTTAAGCATAGTATGTCAGAAGTTTTACGTATGTTTGTATTGTATTGCTTATTATTTGTGTTGACTAATTACTGAATATTTTTTTTTAATCAAATAATGCATAGACATAAACATGTAATACTTTATAAATATTGGTTCATTATGTATTTTGAGGCCTGAACCTTGCTGTTATATCCAGGTAACTTGCTCGCTCCTTTCACTTTATACTGCCGTATTTCCCTACTGGGACCATGGAGAGAGTGGACATGGAAGGCCAGATAGCTACAGCCAAGGTAATACAATGTGCACTCCTTTATATTATTGGTTAAAATAGAGCATACATTCACGATTTGCCGATGGAAACCGACTTAAATCTGAGCACTTTACGAACATGCTTTTTACCCCCTTATCACCGAGCATGGCCCATATGCATGTAATAATTGATCATATCAGTTCTGTAATAATTGCTTCATATTAGTTCATAAAGTATTTTGTTGCATGATCCCTGCTTTAATATCCAGGTACCTTGCCCGCTCCTTTCACTTCATACTGCCGTATTTCCCTACTGGGACCATGGAGAGAGTGGACATGGAAGGCCAGATAGCTACAGCCAAGGTAATACAATGTGCACTCCTTTATATTATTGACTAAAAAAAGAGCATACATGGACGATTCGCCAATGGAAACCGACTAAAATCTGAGCACTTTACGAACATGCTTTTTACCCCCTTATCACCGAGCATGGCCTATATGCATGTAATAATTGATCATATCAGTTCTGTAATAATTGCTTGATATTAGTTCATAAAGTATTTTGTTGCATGATCCCTGCTTTAATATCCAGGTACCTTGCCCGCTCCTTTCACTTCATACTGCCTTATTTCCCTACTGGGACCATGGAGACAGTGGACATGGAAGGCCAGATAGCTACAGCCAAAGTTATACACTGTGCTCTCCTTCATATCATTGGTTAAAATGGAGCATACATTGACAATTTGCCGATGGAAACCGACTAATATCCATTAAACTCCTATAGAAAATTCAACTGTCTGATAATCTATTTTTTTCCTTGACAAGAAAGAAAAAGGGTTGTACTGGATTTGTCTGTCTGTCTGTCCGTCTGTCCATCTTATCGTCCTTCCGTCCCTCAGTCAGTCAGTCAATCAGTCAGTCAGTCAGTCAGTCAGTCAGTCAGTCAGTCAGTCAGTTAGTCAGTCAGTCAGTCAGTCAGTCAGTCCGTCCGCAATAAAGTATAGATGTATACTGCATTCCGTTCGTCAATCCATTCGTCTTTCCTTCTTTCTATCTATTTTTATGTCTCCCGTATGTCCGTCCGTTTCCATCCGTCCGTCCATTTATGTCTGTTTGTTTTATCCGCATAGACCATATTTTGTGTACATGTATTTCCTTATCTGCATGCTTAAGAAAATCTATCCACTCTTAACTTGAACATTTCAATCGGCGTTATTGTGAACATTTTCCGTTAAACAAACAACGTTTTTTACAAGTTGAAGTAAGAATTATTTGAATTAAATTAAATTATTAAATTATTAGAATTATACTCATTTGAGAATTTGATGGAGATAAAAGTACACACATTGTGTGTTTGTTTTTGGACTTTAGCCATCATGATGTCCTCTATACCGCTCACCGCCCGCGGTCCCGTGGTGATCTGTATATTCGATATACACGCGCTACAAGAGAGGTTCTACTGTTCAGACAACGTCATTCCCAGGTAATGAGAATAATTCAGTATAATTGTATTAGCCTGGTTCTGGAAAAGCGGTGCTTTATGCATGTTTCAGAACGAGGCTAATTTAGTTATTTTTAAAGAGAAAGTTGGGCTTTGTATTCTTTCTTAATTTTACTGAGTTTGCTTTAGCCATTCTCATTGTGAATATATTAGACATTTATCAGTATGTAGTTTTTTTTAGGAAATAAAGTTAGAATTGCTTTAACCGTTGTAACTGCAAAAATACGAATTTTATGTATATATACAATCTTCGTTTACAAACTGCCAATATTTAAACTGAAAAATATTGCATTTTGGTTTGTTATGTTGAGATTTTATATTTTTTTGTTTTCTGTTAAAACATAGATAACCACACCAACGATTAATTACTTATTCTTCGATCAGTTATCACAACTTGAAAGTTTATATTGTTTGTTCACTTTCCTGCACTTATATTGATATTCAATACAGACACTGTACTTTGAATATATAATACAAACACAGTGCGTTTAATTCTGTCCCAAGAAGTAGGGGTATGTTGCATTGTTACTGTCCGTCGGTTAGATGGTCAGTTTGTCTATAGGGCTGGTCTATCGAGCTGGTCGTTTGGTATGTCGGGATGGTCGGTTAGTCTTTATTATTGATTGGTTAGTCTATTGGGATGGTCGGTTAGTCTATGGGGATAGTCTGTTAGTCTATGGGGATGGTTGGTTAGTCTTTGCGGATAGTCTGTTAGTCTGTGGGGATGGTCGGTTACTCTATGGGGATTGCCGATAGTCTATTGGGATGGTCGGTTACTCTATGGGGATGGTCGGTAACTCTATGGGGATGATCGGTCACCCTATTGGGATGGTCGGTTAGTCTATGGGGATAGTCGGTTAGTCTATGGGGATGGTCGGTTACCCTATGGGGATGGTCGGTTAGTTTATGGGGATTGCCGGTTAGTCTATGGGGATGGTCGGTTAGTCCATGGGGATGGTCGGTTAGTCCATGGGGATGGTTGGTTAGTCTATGGGTATGGTCGGTTACTCTATGGGGATTGCCGGTTAGTCTATGGGTATGGTTAGTAACTCTATGGGGATGGTCGGTTAGTCTATGGGGATGGTCAGTCTATGGGGCTGGTCGGTTAGTCTATGGGGATGGTCAGTTAGTTTATTGGGCGAGTCGGTTAGTCTTTGGGGATGGTAGGTTTGTCTATGGGGATGGTAAGTTAGTCTATCATTATGGTCAGTTAGTCTATGGGGTTGGTTGGATAGTCTATGGGGCTGGTCAGTAAGTCAATGGGGCTGGTAGGTTAGTCCATGGGGATGGTCGGTTGGTCTTTCGGGGAGGTCGGCTGGTCTGTCAGGATGATCGACTGATCTGTATGGATGATCGGTTGGTTGGTCGGTTGGTCTGTAAGGATGATCGGTTGACATGTCGGGGAGGTCGGTAGGTCTGTCAGGATGGTCTTATGGTAGTTTGGTCTGTCCGCTGACTATTTCATTTCCGCACAAAATCAGCAGAGCTTTTTAACCTACGTTTTTGTTTGGTGTGGATGTAAGTTGTGATGATCGGAAACAATAAAAAAAACAACTACAAAGACTTGATGATGACGCCTGCTGGTCAAAGGACATCATCACAGCGGCTTGTTAAATGAAATGATTTATCACAAGATATGTTGAGCACGCTTTAACATACTGAAATAAAACGAATTCCTTAAGTTTCAAGTATAAGTGTATGTAAATGTCTGATGTGTTTAGTAATGTAAGAAAGCTTATTTTAACTTCCTGTTATGTATATTATGACAATGAATCTAGGTTGTAAACGGTTAGCTTTATGTATGGATTGTTTTACTTCCAAAATATAAATTGCTAAATTTAAAACATAACCTTCCACTTAAGGGACAGTTGCTTATCAACATTATCACGTCCTTTGCGCAAATGAAGATCTACATTTTAAACAGTGGTGATCCATTCGAAGATCTAGTTTTTAACCGATTGTCTAAACATTTTACACTTAAAGATTGTCCGTTCTTAACAATGAACTATCCCGTTATCATTGAACTACTTATTCCCCGGCTGTCTTAATGCTTGTATAATAATGACCCCGGTAGATAACACGAACATCTAGTTTTTAATCGAATGTGAAAATATTTTAGACTTAAAGATAAGTATTAATAATGAACCCGGTAGATAACACGAAAATCTAGTTTTAAGCCGAATGCCATTATAATTGAACCATTAACCACTGTCCGTTGTTAACAATGAACTCTCCCTTTGTCGTTGAGCTACATTTCCCCTACTTTATGGCTGCTACTCGATTATGAACCCCGTGCACTGGATGCTAGTATTGATTTTAAACCCTCGTCTTGAGGGAAAAAGTCAATATCGTTGGCGTTTAAAAACAAAATAAGTTCCAGGTGCTCATTAACAATGCCATTTACACCATTCAATACATAATGTTGTTAAGTACTTAATAGACAAAATGAAATGATGTTAATTGGAATCTTGCCGTACTTGTCACTAGCTTTCACGGAAATATGTTACTAAATAAAAGAGTTTTATGATTTATCCGGAGCCAATTGTATAAACGGTGGTTTAAATTAACTGTGGTTATTTGCTTACCGCAGTTATTTACATGGTTAGGTTACATCCGCTTATTTTCCTTTGTATAAACGATGGTTACTGCGCGCTTACCTAATCATTGAAATTTGTAAACTTACCGCAGTAAAATTACCAACAATGCAATACTAAACATAATGTCATTTTCGCGCAAATTGTCAATTTGACAGACGACATTTTGACAAAATGGAAACTGTCAAGAGAGCGAAAGCTTTTAGCGACCATGACATCGAAGTAATTACGGACTTTATGAAAGTTAACATACACAAACTTCGAGCGAACCATTGCTCGGGCGGTCCGGTTAAATTGTTTATACAATTGGCTGCCGGAAGTTAATATTGCTGCAGTGTACATGCATATGGGGTCAGTTTACATATATCATATTACAACGTCTAGCATTTATATGTTAAGAAAAATCTATTATCAATAAATAAAATGTTAAAGTTAAGTCAACAAAGGATACATTCAACTTTTTGTTTATATTTCAATACACAAGAAATAATGCAAGTGTTATCTACAGTGCCCGTGTTACTTTAAAAACCTATCAAAATATACGTTGCACTAAATATACGTATGTTTTGTATTACTTTTGTTATGGCTCAATCAATAATCATAGTTGTTATTTGGCTGTTATCATTTAATTGGACATATTTGCTATGTTTTTCTACTCAAACAATATTACTGTAGGTATTGCCATTATCTCTATAAAAATGTATTAGTTGAACATACATAAAGATTGTTTCGTGGTAGAGTTGAATACTAGGTCCAATTAACCATTATTTTATAATTGGACCTTAATTGTTAGTCTTAATATATACCATTTCCTGATTGTTAAACCTGATGCCTAACACGTCTAACAGATGTTAGTAACATGTATCACATTATTTATATTGCAGGCTGAAATCTGCTGTCACTATGCACCTATATATCGAACAACTGTACGATAATTCATAAGTTCTGTGTTTGTGCGTAAAGTTTCGTCCCAGATTAGCATGTGCAGTCCGCACAGGATAATCAGGCGCGACACTTTCCGCCTTAACTAGATTTTTAAAAAAGAATATATCTCCTTTAAATGAAACATTCCATAAACGCAGAAAGTGTCGTCCCTTATAAACTTGTGCGGACTACACAGGCTAATATGGGACGACACTTTACGTACATGCATTTAACCCCGTTTTCGCATAGCTCATTTATATTTATTGCAGACTGGAATCCGCCACACCTATGATCATGTCTACCCTGGAAACACTGCCCGACAAGGACAACATCGCCATAGCTTTCCCGGATGACGGGGCGTTCAAACGATTCCACCTATTTCTCTCACATAAATACGATACGATCACATGTGTGAAGATCCGTGAAGGGAACAAGAGAATAGTGAAAGTGAAAGATGGTATGGTTCAGTTAACCATAAATATCTGTATAATGAACATTCAGTTTGAAATGTAGAATATAAGTATCTCGGTTAATTAATATATATATATATATAAATAAATAAATAAATAAATAAATAAATAAATAAATAAATAAATATATATATATATATATATATATATATATACCCATATCATCATAGCGCCGACATTGTAATTTACTGGCTGTATAATTTTTATTGAATGAACTAAACAAAACATATGTCTGATGAGTATATTGCAATAAGCTACTTTGTATGTAGTTTCGTTCTTTTGTTCAGATGTTAGTATGTTTAGCAAATTATATGATATCCATAAACTAGAACATCTTAAATTAACGACATACCACCAACCCAATCCTGAATTCCATCTGTTAAGCCTTCAAGACCATAATAGTTACCAAGATAACCATATATCAATAAAGTTTTGGGTTTATACCGTACACATGTCAAAGGTGAAATACCTTCTATGCAGGAAACCCCGACGGCAAACATGTAGTCGTTGTGGATGATCTGGTACAAACTGGAGGAACGTTGATAAACTGTGGAGAGGTATTGTTTTTGGTAGTTGTAGAAGTTTTGTATTGGAATGTTGATAGTATTAAAATTAATACCAAGTATTTAATTTGAATTTCTTCCGCGTTATATTTATGTATTTGATGTTCTAAATGTTCAGTTGACCTGCTTTAGCTAACACCAGTAATGGGTTAAGTATATATCTTTGGTAACTCATTGTGGATGGAGAAAGTAAAATGATCAGGCCCCGTATTCACCAACCCATCCTTGGAATTAAGAAAAATGAATAGACTAAGAACCAAGAAAACATACACCAGAGTTTGAATTTATAGAGAATATTTGTTTGATTCGGTGGAATATCGATTTAAATGAACAAGTGATCATAGAAAATAATATTTTCACTAGTAGCGCAGCCATGATTGAAAAAATATATTTTCTATGATCACCAGTGAATAAAAATTAATATTCCACCGTATCAAACAAAGTTTCTTTTATTTGTATGCTTTTTTACTGTTTATTTACATTGTAAAAGAGTTTAACTGGAGAATTTCGCTGGAATTATGACGTCATTTCGTAAAAAAGACGTTATTTCACACTGTCGATAATTTTCACTGTTATTTTTCAATATTTGAAACAGTGAAATATCGGTTTTAATTCACTGATATTTCTCTATAAACCAGTGAAAAGCATAAAATAAATACAGGAAACTACTGACGATTTTTGTTATTAACAAAATGTTCTCTGTAAAAAAATAATGAAAATATAGGAGGTGAATGACAAGTTTGACTCAAAATGAAAGGATTTTGTGCATATGCCAATTTAAAGAATGTGCTTTATTCGTAGACTGTAGGAATTGTTGGATGAATACATAACCTATTCTTACGATTCTTGGCACTATTTCAGGCACTCGTAGAAAAAGGTGCAAAAGCCGTCAGCGCCTACGTAACGCACGCGGTGTTTCCCAATGATAGCTGGAGGAAGTTTACAAACGGGGATTTCAGGTTCCAGAACTTCTGGATCACAGACTCGATCCCCCACGCTGTGGAGATTGCCATGCATGAGCCATTCAAGCTGCTCTCTCTCTGCGAACCAATCAGCAAGATGTTGATGGTGTTTGACCTCAAAATGCAGACCTAGACGCCATTAACGGCATGGTGGTCACGTGATATTGCTTTCGAATTTGGGCATGGTGTTTGACCTCAAAATACACAGCTAAATCGACACACTTAAAAGAAGGCAATTAGTAGCATGATGAACACATGACTTTTCCTTAGAATTGTGAGCAATTTTTGTGTCTATTGCCAGTATACTCACACACTTAGAATAAGGCAATAATCAGGATGGTGATTATATGATTAGCCTTAGAATGTCGCACAATTCTTAATGTATTTTGCCATGGTAGGCACACGTGGATTATCATAATTTAAATTAACACTAAGTAAACCGATTACAGAAAATTGGTCCCCGTTAAGTACTCGTTTAGTGTCACGTTTACATCTGAGATGTCCACACGCTTTTATTGTCGGAAAAGCTGTGTAAAATGATTAAATCGGCAAGATACCCAAGTAGATTAATCAGACAAACTAATATGTTGTATTGAAGATTTTAGTTATATAAACGTTATTCGAAAATAGTTTATAAATTCAATTTAAGCGAAATTGTTATTATGTTGAAGTATATGCTATATAATTATCTTAATTAAGAAAAAAACAAATGTAGACACTGATACACACGTTGCCCTCTTTACGTAGTTTGTATGTCAAATACTGCTGAGCAGTACTGCAAGAGTTTATTGCATTCTCACAGTGATTCAAGCTGTTCTCTATTCGCTTTGATCATGTAATGTTCTTGCTGCACCCGCAGCTTAAAGGTGAAGATAGATCGCCAAGCTAAATGCAACCTTGTGAAACATAAGTTAAATCAATCAATTGTTTAGCTGTTAGTTGTTATAAAATGTTGAACGTGGAATGAATTTATAAAAATCGATAATAGTTGGATTATGATTGCCTTTGGTAGTTGACTGTAGAGCATATCTTCGCGTATTTGACAGGTAACCTTTATGACTTTATAGTTCGGAATCTTCCTTATTGTCTGCGTAACCTCGAAGCATACCAGTGTGACAACAATTACGTCCCTTAGCTAAATTAACCATCGTGCAATAAAACTGCTTACAGTGCTTGGAAGTGAACAATAAATTTTAGACTTGAAAGTTGCAGTTATAGAATTATCATACACACACCACATCATTGTCAACCAGTTCGAAGTGACAATATCCATAATATTTACTTAAGATGATCCTAATTAAAAATCACCCTTAACGAATAGTCGTGAACACGTGAAGTAAAAAAAGAACATTGTACACAGTAAACGATATTCTATTATTTTTCTGTGACATTTTGCAGGTTCGTATATATGCACATTTGTACTGCCGACTATCAATTTTCAATTAGTATAAGCAACATATCAACATGTTCATTTGACCAATTATAAAAAATATTTACAGAGAGCCAACATACATTGTCATAAAGCTAAACCGTCTATCGTGAATAGTGGAAATGTTTTCGTCCTTCGTTCCGTATATGACAATACTAATAATTATTATATTGATTGTAATACAAATTTGTTCTAGCATTTCATTACTGTAATTTTCCGTCTGATTAGCTATGAATATGATAATATTTTTTGAAGTCTACACATTAATTTTCATAGCTAACGGTATATCAATTTCAACATTTTTGAAATCCACCCTGGACTTCAACGAAAAGCGGTGTTGTTAATACATGTTATATAATAAATGTGTCATGCTCACACTTTTGTCAGGCTTAGCATCTATGTAACATACTACACGATCTTAAGTTATTGCAATAATGTATGTGCAATTATATTAAGTTGTTAATAACTGTTCATAGCTCGTATAACAAGCCTTACAACAACTGAAATGCGCACCATTCAGTGTACTTCGGGAACAAAGTTATGTTTATCCAAATAAAAGTTGCGTTTAGATTTATAAAAAAGATGTATGTTACTTTTTTGTTTTTATAAATATTATTTGTAGTATTGTATTTTCGTTTTAAGTGTAGCGTTATCGTGTGTTTCGTATTGGGAACTTTCATGTAAACTGTTAAGTATAAGATTAAACTAGTATATATTTTTGTCAGCTTTATTTCCGTTTATCTATGTTCGGAATTATCGTTATCAATACGTTTACGTCCGGCATCATACATTTCCGGTCCACAACAATAATGCGCGTAGCCAAATCTTGTTAACAATTCGGGTAAAGCAAGCTTCATCGGGGATCGGGATTGATTTTGGGGCCATTTGATAAAATTTTATATTTTCACAAGTTTTGTAATGCAAATATGCACAAAATTCAACAACTGCAATCAACAAATTAGTTATTTGCGTGTATAAATAGCCAGTGTTATCAAATCTGAATTGTGCAACTTACAATACCTTAACAAAGTTATAATGGAACATCATCATAAGAGAAATCCTAACTTTGTTCTGTCGCTAGTATTAACGATAAATGCCTTTCAAAATAAAGTGTTAGTTGAATAATTAAAGCTGGGGTCACCGCCTTGGAACGGTCAGTGCAAAGGATTCGGGGCTCTTACCGCTTAGATTGCTTGCCTAACATCAAAATGACATAATCACAAAAGATACACGTTCAGTAATACACATAAGGATTAGGATATGATATCATTATTTGTTCAAAATGTAGTAATAAACATATTTACTGTATTTGTTTTTTATGTACAAGTAATTACTTAATGCATAGCAGTTTTAAACAAGTAATCTATATCAACGACTTTCCGAAGCCGATATAACATGAAACCTTTCTCAAATCAGTCATGTGAATCTAATTCTAATTATACAATTTTAGTGTCCATTTTTTGTGGCTCTCGAGAAAATAAATCTCTATAGGGGAAATATTAAAAACAAAATACGAAAGAATCGAGTGTAAGTTTCTAAGTATTTAACTATCAAGTGGACTGTGTATGTGCAAAAGAAGCATGGCTTTTAAGTAAATGAAGTGTATTACGTATGTGTCATCAATATGAGACAAGTTTAAAAAATATAAAGGGATTTAGCAATATAATTTATCGTCAGTCCAGGCACTTGTCAGTATTAAAGACACGTGTTCAGTCTAAGATATTTAAGTTGGAAATTGTTTAAACGGAACTTGAACCAATGTGCTTTTATGCAAAACAAGAGGGGCTATCTGACAATTGTTCAGCTCATGTAAGTGGGGTTTTTCAGACATCCTTCGAAAAACTATTAAATAAGGTCTAAAATGTATAAATAGCTACAAATATTTATAATATTCCATATACACCTAATGCAATACAACCATACTATTTTAATACTGAAAGGGCCAATAGGTCCTTTTTATCAGCTCGATGATTTATGCAGTCATAGTTATAAATAACTTTAGCTTATCATAGTTATTGTGTACAGCATAACACACATACCCAGGGGCGGTTTCAGAATGATGAGTAGATAAGGGGGTGTTTTCGAAAATGTGAACCTATTGGATAAGCGTCATCAAACTTCTTCAGTAAAATCACATTATGTTTTAATAATGGGCAATCTCGTCATGACGGAATCATTTAAAGCCCAAAAAAACAATATACTAAGGAAAGATACGTTAGCAGCAATTGTTCCTTACGGACATCTTACAAATGAACTTACAAAAACAATGCATTAACACCGCCCAAATCTAAAACGATTTGGTAATAATAAATCGGATTTTTTATTTAAGTCTGTATCGGATGATGCCTCTGAAGTAAACCGAGTAAGTACACTACCTCTGAAGTAAACCGAGTAAGTACACTACTTTCGTTCCAAGAGAACCGGGTATTCCAATCGCAGAAAATTTATTCGAACCAAATTATAATTAAAGGTAAATCCTGCAAAAGGAATATAAATCACTAAAATATACATATTTTTTTCATTAAAGCTTATGTCTTTAAATATACATCGACTTTTGATCAGCAGACTGGAGTTTTTACGAATATATCATTGCAATATTTGTTAATCTACTTACAATAAACTGGTTAAAGATTGTGCGATAGGTGTGCAATTGGTTGTTTCAGTTCACATGATTGGATAATTATGCCATTAAAAAACAAGAAAATGTAAGCGTAATGGAGGCGGCGTTTCCATACCAACTGCTAAAGATACGCCTTTGGCAGGTGTCCGAATTTCAGAACATCTTATCGCCAACATGCTCACGGTTAGAGTACATTAGCTTACTCTGGTGCATACGTAACCTCGATTACTACTCGGTGCATTTCTCACTGGTTACCTTATATAGCCGCAACATGGACTCGCAAGTGAAGCTTTTATTTGCCCATAAATGGTTATATTTTGGTTGAAATTTGAACTGACCTTATATTTACTCATAATGATTGCGAATAATAGAGCGAAAGTATTGTAAAAGTGTAATATTGATTGCAATTATTAGTGTGCATACATTCAATCAGTGTTTTGCGCTCGGACTTTACTTATCGATAATTTGCTTGATGTTGGCTTTAATGAAATATGCTATTAATAACGTTCATGCTTATAATTTAACAAACATGTTTAACATATCACGCTCAATCTTGTGACTCAACACTGTACTTACTGTACTGAACTGAACATAAACGTCCCGTGTTGTTAAAAAATGGTGAAAGCCTCTGCAATTCCCATAAGTGTGCGAGTAAGTGGTTTATCTAGTAAACTACTTCATTACTTCTACACCAGGTTTTACTTTATATTGTGTATTATTAATAGATTTTGTATCGGTTTACCTCTTCATGCCTATGCTAAACAATTTAATTTATAAACCAACCACGTTTGCCAATACAGTTTCTTTAAATACGGTTATTTAACAGCGTGTATCCTTTAAACAAGTCGATTACAGGTCAATGATCTAATTTATAACACGATTCGATAACGCGAGAGTAAATATTCAATACAATGACCGAGGTGTTCTATCAAAAACATGTAAGTGAACTTTTATAGAGGTCCAGTTGTTTACCTATTTTGTTTATAATACACATTGCGATGGAAATTCTCGACATAATGAGCTTGTCAAACTGCTTGGTCGGACTATTTGCTTTAGTTTTAAAACATATCTTGGCATTCTTAAAGCAGCGCATTTTAATTGAAATTATAATTATATTTATATTCAACCAATGAAAATCAGTTTAAGCAATTTAATGAAGCTTGGCTGAAAGGAGTATATTTGCTTGTTTGCCACAGTTGTGTTCAGTGTCAAATAGGTTTACCTGCTTTCTTTCTTGGATAATTTGTGAACACATATAATTGATAGAATTACTAAAACTACCTTATTGTCAGCCACAAACTTGTACGATTTTATGTTAAATGCCTACGGTAAATAGTGTAGTGAAGATCTACGACGCTATGTAATATCGCTTTGAATGCATACTACTTATATATTTATATGAACGCGTGTAAGCTCATTTTGTTAACAGATTTAATGTATCAACCGATATAAATCAAAGAATTAAGCCTACAAGCATTTTAATTGGTCAAACTGTGTGTAAGTTTTCGATTCTGTATATAAAAGGTTCATACTCGTGCGCACTGATAATGTCTGTGGATGGATAGCCGAATTATGGTAAGTGCAAACATACTGCTAAAACTGTATACAGGCTTCCTAAAGTAAAAACAAAATTGGTTCGTCTTTTTAATCTTACCCCATTAATTTACGTCTAAAAAGGGCGGGTACTGACTTGTCAAAGATCAGAATGAATGTTCAACCACAAGCATTAAGCAAAGTAGCACATTTATATGAGTATATTTGTAAAATTAATAAAACTAAAGGCTTTTAATTCCGCTTACATAACCCCCTTATATAATAAGCTTAATTTTATTGATATATTGCAAAAAACGTTTCACGGCGTTTAACGTCCATTTCTCAAAGTTCGAATTAATTCGCATCAGTAACGAGAACGGCTGTAGTTGCATGTCCAAACTTCAATATTTCATAGATAATGTCGGTATGTTATAATGCCTTTCACATTTGTTTGTTTTAGTTTCATTCTCACGTACTGTTTCAAAACTGTTTCATTTGTTTATATCAACTTTATTTATTTAATCAGTTTGCTACAAAGCGTGTCATTTGTAAGGTTATAAATAAAACGGAAGATCTATACAGACAGTGAACGTAAGCAATCGCCGCCATATTTAATTAGCAGATGCTCCACATTATTAGAGATCTTAGTCGATAACCTGGTTGTCATTAGTTTTCTTTAACCAATGCGAATCATTGCATTCTCTTTAAAAAAATCCGATAATAAAATCAGTTCAACTCACCCCATGCGAATGCGATATGGGCCAGTGTATCTTTTGTATTAATTTAAACGTTAACTTTTGCTTATATGATCTAATTTAGCAAAAATGAATGAAATATCAAACTACAATATACAATTACGAAGAATAAGCGTCTCAAAAAGTCTACCAATTTTTCAAAACATTATTCATTTCTGTGTCACGACCTACTCAAACTAAATTTTATTGTCACAAGGTGATTTATAGCTGCATGCTTAATATGTTATTCGTCAACACACCGATTTTGTTTTTAGAAGTATATGACTTGCATGGATTAACAAATAGATGTTGGATCGTGTAGTAGATATCTGAATACCTGACCGTGCAAAACCCATTTTCGAATTGAATCATGTTCCCTAAACATTGGTTTCTAGTAAGATGTCTAATGGGTTGTTAACCCATATTTTCTGCATTAAATATTCTCTGCAGAGCCCATTACATTTACCATTAATATAATAAGCAGATGGTACTAATCAATCAGCATTTCTCAATGTATTCACCAATTTATCATGAGTTTGGTACGATTTATTGCATATGATTTTGGTTCGGGATATCTTCTGATAAAGTAACTTACCTACAACATGCACCCAATACTGAAAAGACAAGCGCGATGTGTTTGTTCTATTTTGCTACCGCTTTTCACTTTGTGATCGAGACTAAATTTAAGGCGCTATAACTTCTTTTGTGTGTGGTTTGCACAAACTAATATTTAGTCTATGATTGCCGGTGCGAGAGAGTTGTGGTTTAATAAGTTAAAACATACAACCTTAGACAACATGCAGACTACGAAGAAACATATTTAAAATGGGAATTGAATAAATAGTGATTATACATGTAAGATCATAAAGACGTTTGCTTTGTTTCGATTTAATGTGCATCGTTTTATTGGCGTCCATGTTTAAGTGAGAGTGATTGTTTCTACCTAAAACATATCTATCGTACTTGAATTCACCGTATATAGTGATGTACTGCATAAGCCATCTCATATAAAAATAAGTTTGTTTACAGAAAATACATTTAGAGAAGACGATCAATACAGTTATAACAAGTATAATATTGGCTTAGTGTGACATAAGTTCTTACGTTGTTACAAAACTAAACAGAGTAGTTGTGTTTGCCGCTTCACTACTTCGGTCGAACACACATTGTAAAAATTGCACACAATCGAAAAGCAACAACTTTGCCGCTTAAACCCGATTGGAACCAAAAACTACCCTGATATAAGCATATCACTCAGAGTATGTCGGCTTCTAATCCGGCTGAAGCTTATCTGAATCGAACATACGTATAACACTGTTACGGCCGATACACAAATATATATGACCATATTACACCTTATCATACAACTCAAAATTTAAACTTGTTAAGCTTTAAATTATTATAAACGACGAAGCTTTGTTTTGTATAATGTTTATACGTATCATATGTTTTATAATGCTGTTAGTGTGGAGTTGTCGTTCATTAATTATTGACGTCAACTTATGCTATCGTCAACGTAGTATAACTGGCACTCATATTATACAATCATTATCTATTCATCTTAGCATAGTTTTTGTATCAAATACTATAACATTTTGATATGTTCTGAGTGGATGCAGTAGAAGGTATTAAGTATAAATATATCTTCAATGATGTCGTATTTCAGCATTCACAGTCTGTAAGCAGTAGAGCTCTTGTGTTCGTTATGTGGATCAAACATAATTACAGTCTTTCTTACACCTGGTTTGTTTGAAACATTTATGTAGATAAAACGCTTACTTGACCGTTTATTATTATTAATAGCTGGAACAACTTTCGTTTTATACTAATGACTTAAAATCTTTCTACTAATCGTGTTAATAAATGTCAGATACATAAGACACTAGTACACCAAAATTGTGTGTGCAATATACGATTCGGGGCGTAACCGCAACTAGCTAGACAAGGCTGTGTAAACTTTGCGCTCCGATAAAATCTAATATGTTTTAATCTAGATTTTATGAACATGCTTTATAAGAATATTATCATAAGTTTCGTTAAAGTATCGATAAGGGTGAAAATTTGTGTGAAAACTAAAATGAAAATATAATGGTCAAGTGAAACTGGACATGTCAACAAATGTTGCGGTCTGCCATTACTGCCATTACTGCTAATTTTGACAAGCGACCTCTTTTGAGAGTAAAAGCCGAAAAAAACAGTCTGATTGAGACATACGGAGCTATAAAGCGTAATAGTTCACCGCATCGACCCAAGCCACATAACATTATTTCAAGGGGTATGTACATAGTGGCGTTTCTATTTTGACAATTTTAGGGACAAAGTTATTTTGATGTCTTATAGTGTCCAATTAAGAACACGCACAATATGTATCCTCAATACCAATCCTGATAGACTAAATGGCGAAACACTACACGGGTGTGTGTTTAAAACATTCTTATCTCTGTCAACAACAGTCTGAATGCCAGAAACATCAACGAGAACCTTGACGTTATTTTAAGAAATGAAAAAAAAACACAACATAAATGATAAATTGACCAATTGTTGCACAAGTCACCAATTGTAAGTGGGAGAAAGTCTTCATACCGTTTAACATACCTCGCATAAACCAGTTCAAGGCGGTCATTTAAGTGTGTTTATCATTATTGCATTATTATAGTTGGTGTAATGATGTAATAGGATTGGAAAAGAACAAGATAATTTCCTCTGATATAGTTTCTGAGTTTAGGTAAATTTGACGATTTTTTATGATAATGACATCATGTTCTCAGTTATTAAACAAATAAGAAATTCATTCAATACTCGGGATTCATTATACATGTATTGATTTTTTCCTAATAGGGTCACTTTGCCTTCTTTGACTTAAGAAGAAACCCTTATGTAAAATGTTCGATGAAAGGGAAGGCATCAGCTATAGTAGCTGTAGCTCTTGCAACAACGTCCAAAGTACTACTACTACTACTACTACTACTACTACTACTACTACTACTACTACTACTACTACTACTACTACTACTACTACTACTACTACTACTACTACTACTACTACTACTACTACTACTACTACTACTACTACTACTACTACTACTACTACTACTACTTCTACTACTACTTCAACTACTTCTACTACTACTACTACTACTACTACTTCTACTATTACTACTACTACTACTACTACTACTACTACTACTACTACTACTACTACTACTACTACTACTACTACTACTACTACTACTACTACTACTACTACTACTACTACTACTACTACTACTACTACTAACAATAATAAGAATAATAATAATAATAATGATAATAATAATAATTATTATTATTAGTTGTTGTATTATTATATAAATACTAGTATTAGTATAAATATTGGAATTAGTATTATATTAACATAATACTTCATTTTTTTTATAATTAAAGCAAGGTCATCACTGAAACTGCAAAACAAGTCCAATATTGATATCCGTATCAAACTACACGTCAACGGAAATCCCCATTAATTCAGCTCTATTTTCGATTTCACATTTTGGTAAATGCAAATGGAAAAGATACAACACAGTGATCTGTAGGTACGTTGTATGTTTACAACTTGCCTTGCTTTAGCGATATCAAAGGTATGGTTTATTTTAGACAAAAAGAGTCGATATAAATTGTAATAACTAGAAATAAAACTGAAAAGCCCTAATTGCAGGCAATATAAATGGCGCAACATATTATATTTGATTGAACAACACAATTTTTTATATAACCGAAATATCTTAGTGATTATGCTGGGAACCGAAGCATTATTATAATAATAATAATAATTATTATTATTATTATTATTATTTTTATTATTATTATTATGATTAGTATTATTATAAGGTCATCTATTTTTGAAAAAAAAAAATCTGAGCTATTGTCATCACCTTGGCGTCGGCGTCAGCATCGGCGTCTGCGTCGGCGTCGGCGTCCGGTTAAGTTTTGCGTTTAGGTCCACTTTTCTCAGAAAGTATCAATGCTATTGCATTCAAACTTGGTACACTTACTTACTATCATGAGGGAACTGGGCAGGCAAAGTAAGATAACTCTGGCGTGCTTTTTGACAGAATTATGTGCCCTTTTTATACTTAGAAAATTGAAAATTTTGGTTAAGTTTTGCGTTTAGGTCCACTTTTCTCAGAAAGTATCAATGCTATTGCATTCAAACTTGGTACACTTACTTACTATCATGAGGGGACTGGGCAGGCAAAGTTAGATAACTTTGGCGTGCATTTAATTATGTGCCCTTTTTATACTTAGCAAATGGAAAACTTTGGTTAAGGTTTGTGTTTAGGTCCATTTTATTCCTTAAGTATCAAAGCTATTGCTTTCATACTTGCAACACTTACTAACTATCATAAGGGGACTGTGCAGACAACGTAATGTAAATCTGACTGGCATTTTGACAGAAATATGTGCCCTTTTTATACTTAGAAAATTGAAAATTTGGTTAAGTTTTGTGTTTAGGTCCACTTTATTACTACAGTATCAAAGCTATTGCTTTCATACTTGCAAGACTTATTAACTATCATAAGGGGACTGTGCAGGTAAAGTTATGTAACACTGACTGGCATTTGGACGGAATTATGGGCCCTTTATACTTAGAAAATTGAAAATTTGGTTAAGTTTTCTGTTTTGGTCCACTTTACCCCTAAAGTATCATAGATATGGCTTTCATACTTGGAACACCCGCAAACTGTCATAAGGGTACAGTAAAAGGACAAGTTGCATAACTCTGGTTGTCATTTTTACGGAATTATGGCCCTTTTTTTACTTAGTAACTTTGAATATATGGTTAAATTTTGTGTTTTGATCCACTTTACTTTTTAAGTATCAAGGCTATTGCTTTCAAACTTCAAATACTTTCATGCTATCATGAGGTTACTGTACCTGGCAAGTTGAATTTTACCTTCACCTTTGAATGACCTTGACTCTCAAGGTCAAATTATTAAATTTTGCTAAAATTGCCATAACTTCTTTATTTATGATAAGATTTGATTGATACTTCGACAAAACTACTCTTACCTGACGTACCACAATAGACTCCACCCAAACCATATTTTGAAATACCGTCCAACCATCGCACCCAAGAATCCCCCCCCCCGAATGTTTTTTTGCATTTTTTTCGCATGTTTGGAAGATAATGTAATAAATGTCCACACCCCCACACTATACACCCCTCTTCACTCCACCCCTCCCTCCTTTGTGATTGAAAATGAGAGTCCCTTCACCTTTAAAAAGAAAATAGATGAGCGGTCTGCACCAGCAAGGCGGTGCTCTTGTTATTAATAGTAGTAGTAGTATCAGCATCATCATTAGTAGTTGTATTCGTATTATTATACATATAAGTATAAGTATAATATTAGAATTAGTATAACATTAACAAAATAATTCAAGTTTTAAATTATTAAAGCCAGGTCATGTCATCACTAAAACTGCAAAACATGTCCAATATTGCTATCCGTATCAAATTCTGGTCAATGGAAATCCCCGTTAATTCCGCTCTATTATCGATTTCTCATTTTGGTAAATGCAAATTGAAAAGATACAACACTGTGATCTGACAGTACGTATTATGTTTACCACTTGCCTTGCTGTAGCGATATCAATAGTATGTGCACATTTTAGAAAAAAAGTCGATATAAATTGAAATAACTAGAAATAAAACTGAATAGCCCTAATTGCAGGCAATATCAATGGCGCAAATTATTATATTTGATTGAACAACACAATATTTTATATAACCGAAATATCTTAGAGGTTATGATGGGAACCGAAGCATTATTATTATTAGTAGTAGTAGTAGTAGTATTAATATTATTATTATTATTTTTATTATTATAATCATGATTAGTTGTATTTGTATTAGTAGAAATATACGTATTATTATAGATAGTAAAATTAGTCTAAGATTAACATAATAATTCAAGTTTTAATCATTAAAGCCAGGTCATCACTAAAACTGTAAAACATGTCCAATATTGCTATCCGTATCAAATACACGTCAACGGAAATCCCCAATAATTCCGCTCTATTTTCGATTTCACATTTTGGTTAATGCAAATGGAAAAGATACAGCAATGTGATCTGAAGGTACGTTTCATGTTTTCCACTTGCCTTGATTTAGCGATATCAAAAGTATGTGCACATTTTAGAAAAAAAGGTCGATATAAATTGTAATAACAAGAAATAAAACTTAATAGCCCTAATTACAGGCAATATAATAGGCGCAAATTATGATATTTGATTGAACAACACAATTTTTTATATGACCGAAATATCTTAGAGGTTATGATGGGAACCGAATAATAATAATAATAATAATAATAATAATAATAATAATAATAATAATAATAATAATAATAATAATAATAATAATTATTATTATTATTATTATTATTATTATTATTATTATTATTATTATTATTTTTATTATCATCATCATCATCATCATTATTAGTTGTATTTGTTTAAATATTAGTTATATTATAAATATTAAAATTAGTACTAGGTTTACATAATAATTCAAGTTTTAAATATTTAAAGTTAGGTCATCACTTAAACTGCAAAACATGTCCAATATTGCTATCCGTAACAAATACACGTAAACGGAAATCCCAGTTAAATCCGCTCTATTTTCGATTTAACATTTTAGTAAATGCAAATGGAAAAGATACAACAATGTGATCTGAAGGTACGTTTTATGTTTACTACTTGCCTTGCTGTAGCGATATCAATAGTATGTGCACATTTTAGAAAAAAGTCGATATAAATTGTAATAACTAGAAATAAAACTGAATTGCCCTAATTGCAGGTAATATCAATGGCGTAAATTATTATATTTGATTGAAAAACACAATTTTGTTGATGGTGAGATTATCACATTCAATTTTATATCAGATTTATTAAAACAAGTTAAGTACTTTATTTTATATTTGAATATATATAATCGGAATGTCGGACGTTTGAGAATTTACATAAATTAAACCTAACAGTTAGGATTCATTATGACTATACATGTTAAGCAGAAATCCCAATACAACCCATGCCAATTTTCATTCGCTGTCTTTTATTTGCGATGCGAATTTTAAAAATAACGTTGTCTGAATCGTGCATTGTTTTTTCAAATAACTGGATATTTAGATAATTTCATAGACATCGGTATTTCTACCGACACCGAACACAGAATAATAACGCATAAAGGAAAACCCAATATTTTGAATATTTTGGCGTGGACAATATAAATCGAAACTATACTGAAATATGTTGGATTGAATAGAGTTGGCACATTTATAACTCCAGTGATAATCACAGTATCACTTCGACTTACCATAACGGATAATACCGGAAACGTGTGTGCGTGTCCAGCTAATACGCGAAACGGCACCGGATCATGTCAGAAAATATTGACTCTTTTTAGGTATGTTTTTTCTTTATTTTCACAATCCTCTACTATTAGTTTGCAATTTTTTCCAAAAAAATATTCCACGGAACAACTTAGACATTCACAAAGTAAATTGCATACGCGTGGTCAGTCACAAAAACGTCAATTCACAGTGGGAACCTACACTGTCGGACAGTTATTTATAAAACCTCTGGACACGGATGAAACAAAGCAGATAATTAGGCAGCTTCAGTTCTATCTATATGTTTAATTAATTTGAAATAATATTTTAAACAAAGATTTGATTTGAGTTCCTAAAAAGAGTTTCACTACGTGGAAAAGTCAATTAGTTAAGGTAAAGTTTTTCCTTCTTGTATTAGCTTGTTACAAAAACACGTAGACATTTTTAGCTATATCTTTAACTTTTAGCTGTACCTATAATTTAAAAAGACATATTTTAAAGTGTTTGTAAAAATTACGAACGTTAAATATTATTTTATACATTTTGCTACTATGAGCATGTTTCTTTGAAGTACACGTTAACAAGACAAAATACGTATCTCGTTTGGTTTTCTTTTACAAAGTTTATGTAAAGTTTACTATCAAACTACTATAGTATTCGAATAATCTTCAGACAAACGATGTAATATGATATGTGAAAACTTTAGGTGAGTATGCTTCGTTTAAAAGTGTTTATTTAACGGCTTGTTTCTCATTGCATTTAAAGGTGTGTGTTAATTATCCAGTACATGGATATCTCTCTGTTAAAATCATGCAAGCATGACTGAACTAAAAATAAAAAAATGCTGAATAGAATTGTTTATTACAGTGGCAAACACAGTACGTTCTGTTCAGTGTTGAACACTTTGGTCTCCGATATGGTAGTTTCAGATTTGTTACAGACTCAACCAAATTACGTCAGCTTAAATGTCTCTTTTTAGGTTGACAGACCTAAATTTACATCTTTATATCTCATTGTCCTGTAATGTTATGCCGGGAGGGGTGGTTGGCAGATTTTTTTTTATTCGTCACATCTTTTGCGGTAACTTAATGGCACATAGCCCCTTGTGTCTTCATTAGATTTTCTGATATCGGGCCGTTTATGTTTTCGATGCCGCATTACGCGCTTCGATGGTGAAACAAATGCAAAATTTCTGAAAAGAACAAAACATACACAAAACAAAGTGCAACAATAAAGAGATTTCATAAGAAACAAAGCCACATGTAACTAAATCTCGCGGTGTATCTTAATTTAAATATTAGACGGATGATACTCGGGAAATGACATTCTACCGGGCCTTTACTAGCTATTGTGCAATACCTGCAAGTTAAGACCGCTCGACAAACAATGTATAAGTTTCATTATGTTTTTCTTAGTAGGCACTTTTGGGGGGAGATATTAACAAAATAGTGCGAATGCACATAGATACAATGCGAATCGACAGCTCACGTGCACTTGAGCACCGCTTTTTACTGCTGTACTAAACGCCTATCGATGTGAAAATTTTCATGATAAAACATGTTCAAAATCACGCAATAATCGTGAAATTGATTTCGACTATAATCCATTTCCATGTTTCCAGACTTTAACAGGTGCCAGTATTGTATGATTTTGTCTATTAGCCGGTACGTTTTAAATCAATATGAAACCCTCTTAAAACGTAAATTCTCAGGCTTTTGAAGTTTTCTGTTATATCATACGATTTCATTATTACTTTGAATGATTCTAACAACATTGAAAAGTAGTAGAAGTCCTTTTTTAAATCCAGTTCCAAGAAAGCAACTTTCTTAAAACATTTAATGACTATGAGATAGGTGTGGTTCATTTGGTTTCGTTTGTTTTCAAACCATATTTTATTTTCCTGTCAAATTTTGTAGTAAAACATTAGCTACAATACCATAATGTTCTGTGATCAATAGTATTTGGTATACTTACGTTTTTTTGCCATTTCCAAGCGTATAAGCTGGAAACGCACACAGTTTCCAGTGATACCCTTTTTGGTTAGGCACCGTGGTTATTATTAATATGTTTAGCTACGTATGGATTGGACAATACCTGTTCGAGGTTTGAACAGAGACATTCTACAAAATAAGGACTTCACATTTAAGTGTAGGTTCTCCTCCTCCTCCTCCACCTCCTCCTCCTCCTCTTCCTCATCATCATCATCATCATCATCATCATCATCATCATCACAACCATCACCATAACCACCACCATGAACACCACCATCATAATCGTCATCATCATTATCACCATCATCCTGTCTTCTTTATTATTGGTCTAGTTTGTCTTCTTATGTCAAAATAGTAGTAGTTATTGTACCAGTTTTATTAGTAGTGGCATTGAAAGATGAAGTTTATTAGTAGCAATGCTAGAGGTATTGTTTTAGTAGAAGCTGCGGCACAGAAAGGTTGAAGTAGTACTAGTTTTGTGGTAGTAACAGTTGTAATAGTGTTAGTAGTAAAAGTAGTACTAGAAGTAGTAGTCGAAGTAGTTATAGTAGTAGTCGTAGAAGTAGTAGTAGTAATAGAAGTACAAGCAGTAGTGGTAGTAGTCATTATAGATAGCGAGCGTTTTTGTTCACTCGATAATTCACTAGCCAATATAATAAAAGGTCCCGGCTTCTAGCCCAGACTCAAGGCACTTTTTGAAGGGGTTAAATGTGGGCCTTATTATAAAAATAAAATCAGCTAAAGGCATATTTTAAGCATGATGCAGATAATATGTAATTTTATTTATGGATTATATCGGAGATAACTCAGAAATATTTGATTAACTTTGACCAGTCAGCGTTATAAATAAGACCCAAACGCGCACAAAAAAGACAAATATTGGACCACCCCGTCATACGAATGACAACATCTGTTTGGATCATATTAAAATGTATCAAATACGACTTGTTACGAGTAATTAAAATACATATTTTCACGCCTTTTAGTTTGTGTATAAGTTACTGAACATTTTAACGAAACCAGTGTATAATTATGTACATCTTATGTGCAAATAGTAACTATTCCAAACTTGTACTATCTCTGTGCATTGTTTCAAGTTGTTTATCATCTTTGGTTTTTGAATAAATATCGATACCCTCAAACCTAATCTTGATCCCAATTCTCCATGTTGATTCGGTGCGATTGTGCTTAAAAATCATCAACGCACTGTTTTCAGATAATATATCAGCTGAAACCATCATGAATTTAAGGGGCCTTTTAACGTTTTGGTAAAGTTTCGTTTTAGTTATGATATTTGTGAGGAAACCATCATTGACCATGCTCTAAAATAGCCCTTATATGCATCTTTTGACGATTTAAAAACCTGAAAATTATAAAGCGTTGCAACGCGAAACGATTTAATAATTTGATGAGTAATGTTGCTGTCGCTATATTTTGTGAAACTACGAGGATCGCTTATATGAAGTATAAAATACATCATTCATTGCATAATGAAGGATGGCCGAGTGGTTTAATGCGCAGATTTTTTACTCCAGGACTCCAGGGGTCAGTGGTTCGAGTCCTGCTGAGGGTTACCTTTTTTCTTGTTTTTAAATTGTAAACTTGATATTTTATTGGAGCTTTGTAGATCCAATGTTTACTTTTATCAATATAAAGCATTTAATGACAAACTTCAAAAAATACCAAAATCTGTGGAAAGGCCCCTTTAATGTACTTGTAACATAACATCCAAATCAAGTCGAAACAATGTTTGTACCATATATGTTTACAATGTTTTTTTAAACATTGTACATTTTTTATTCATAGCAGACTATACCCTATCACATAGTAGCGATCCAACAAGAGATGTCAGTGCAATAGTTCAGTTATTTTTTTATGCATGTGTGCATGAATGTTGACTGAATGTTATTACTCAGTTGAATGCTGAAATGTTCGCTATCTCGCGTTCAAAGGAAGACACACGATATTTTGTGCGATACACAAAGCGACACACTATATTTTGCGCGATACTCAAAGCGACGCACGAGTTTTTGCGCGATACCCAAAGCGACGAACGATATTTTGCGCGACACACGAAATGACGCGCGATATTTTGCGCGATACACGAAGCGACACGCGATATTTACCACGATATATCGCCTTTTGGGCTACCTACACAAGGGCGATATTTCGTGGTACATTCTCGCGCGTCGCTTCGTGTTTCGCGCAAATATCGCGAGACAACTCGATACGGATGATATAATTGTAAATTAACCTCAACAGTAGCATCGACAGACATATTTACTCAGGGAAATGTCACTGGTATCAACAAATGAGCTTGTTGTTTTATTACATTTTTACATTTGATCGGCCACTAACTACTTTAGCAAGATGAGCCGTAGATATGTCAAAGTTTGTGTGTGTTTATTTGTATCAACTTGCACCTTTGAGGTTGAATGTTATTGATAGGACAACGCTATCAAATATATTATCGTTCTTATAATACAACAATATGACGTACCATGAGGATCTAAAGTCACGAATTCTTCCTTAGGAATATATAAATCTTCCTAAGGAAGAATAAAATCTTCCTAAGGAAGATTGATATTTTCATTAGGAACAACGAAATCTTCCTAGGAAAGATATAAATCTTCCTAAGGAAGATATAAATCTTCCTTAGGAATATTTAATTGTTCCTTATGAAGAATTCGTGACTTTTGACCCTTTTAGCCGGGTCATCTTAATTCTTCCTGTGAATTTCGAATTCTTCCTTAAGAAGATTTAATTGTTCCTACAAATGTTATAGCCAATCAGGGCTATGCTTAAAATAACAACCAATCAAAATACGCGTTACATTTCACGCGGGTTATTCAACATCTGACAGAAAACAACCGCCATCTTGAAACAGCGAAGTAACATGCATTGAGAGAACAAATATGTATAAATAACTATTAATAATAATATTTGTAACTCATTTTATATTTATACTGCAACATTTTGTCTCAATAAATATTGTCTATTTTGAACCAATATGTAAAGTTGTATACGTATATTATTTCACACAAGAATACATACTATGAAAATGTTTGAAGTTCGAAGTCACCTACCGGTACATGGAAATACATGTTTATTGTTATGGCTGTAAATAAGTATAATATGTACTATGCACATTCTGCTTGCACGGATCTTACATCTTTGTTAATCCTTTTCAGATTAATGTTTATAGTCTATTATTTCACACACGAATACATAATGTGAAAATGTTGGAAGTTCTAAGTCACCTACATGGAAATACATGTTTGTTGTTATTGTTGTAAATAAATATAATATGAACTATGCATATTTTGCTTGCACGGCACTAACATCTATGTTAATCCTTTTCAGATTAATGTTTGTAATATTATAATTTCATGTTCCTTTCACTTTTCACGCTATAATTATATTGTTGGCTATAAGTATGCATTCTGCTATTTTATGCCAGAATAAAGATATGTTATGTTATGTTATACAATAAACACCCGATGGCCGAAGAATGGGCCGAGAGAGTAAACAGCAGTAAATAGTAAGGTGTTATATTCGACAGTCGGATTTCAATAGTACTTACAAAAAGACAATAAGGCATATTAATGAAATAAAATAAGAAAATAAGTTCAAGAAGGGCGAAATATTAAGATGATATGCTATTGAACATTAATTTCATATGGTTTATATATAAATGAAGAAAGATCGAAATTTAAACAGTGTTTAATTATCTCTGAATAAAATTGTATACCACTGAAAGAAAAAAAAATCATCCAATACTATAATAGTATCACAATTGTATTTTAGGTTGCGATCAGTCAATCAACCATGGCCTATTTTTCCTGGGAAAGCTTAATATTAAACGGCAACTGTTTCGTGGTAGTGTGTGTTTTATATATTAATCATGTTATTCTCTTTTTTTCGTATTTTTAACATTACTCCCATTTGAAATAGCTTCAAGACTACTATTACGCATTATTTTTTTTTATTTTTTTTTTACGTTTAATATGAAACTGTTAATGTTATAATCAAAATGACACTCTGCACATGCGAGCCGCGTTCAGAGAAAACGGGGCTTAATGCATGTACTTAAAGTGTCATCCCAGTGTCGACACCGTCCGCCTTTGATTTTCTCTAAGAAGGGACTCATTTAAACGAAAAATATCATTCAAGCTGAAAGTGTCGTCCCTGATTAGGATGTACGGACTGCACAGGCTTATCTGGTTGACACTTTACGCACATGCATTAAGCCAAGAAAGAGGCTCACAACATCAACATTTAACTCACCAACAGTGGCGCGAGTAAACTTCCTATCTGGGAACACAGATGGCAATCAGACTATATTAAACAAAATAGAGTCACTCAGAGGAGAAAATAATAATTCATAGAATATACAATTTAATTACAAATTTACATACATTTCACAAGTATGTGTAAATTACGTTAAAAAAAAACGTATGATATAGTGATTTTAAATCATTGCAAAAACAGAGAACGAATTGTATTGGTTAACTCAAAACTTCTTAAATTAAAGACGGTATGGTCTTGTAATAACAAGGTCTCAAAAAGTGACCCTTTTAGGGGTTCCCGTATATTCAGGTGTTGTTTGAACCCCTGTCATGTGCCTCTGCGATAGACCAATACACAGGTCGGAATACACTGATCGACCCCCCGGACCTGTCAGCAAAATAACCGGGACGGTAGAAAGGTGTTTAGTCGTAACAAGTTATATCATAATGCACAAAGATCCTGCATATACTGAGGCTTATGTTATGTTTTAATATTTATGCAAGTGCGCAAGGTGACGTCCCAGATTAGCCGTGCAGTCCGCACAGGCTTGTCAGGGACAACACTGTCTGCATTAACTTGATTTTTGCTAAGAAGAGGCTTCATTTGAACAAACAATACAAAAAAAGCGGAAATTGTCGTCCCTGACGAGCCTGTGCGAACTGCACAGGCTAATATGGGACGAAACTCCACGCAAATGCATTAAGACCAGTTTTCCCAGAACGAGGCTTAATTTAATATAATAAAAAATAACTACGACAAAATAGCTATAAGTATATATAATTTTATGAATTTTATGTCGGAGTTCAATTTATAAACATTCATACTGTCTTGCGATACATTTAAAACGGCGATGGCTATTTGCAAGCAAATTGGTATTCTAATTTTTACATCCGCCGTACTCACAATGCTAAATAATAATAATTATAATTATTGGTAGTAGTAGTAGTAATATTGTAAAAAAAAAATTAAAAAAAAAATAATAATAGTAAAATAATAATAAAATAATAATAAAATAATAATAAAATAATAATAAAGTAATAATAAAATAATAATGAAATAATATTAAATGAAAATAAAAAATAATTAAATAATAATAAAATAATAATTAAAGAATAATTTAATAATAATTAAAAAATTAAATACTTATTAAATAGTAATTAATAATTAAAATTATAATTAAATAATAATTAAATAATATTTGAATAATAATTAAATAATAATGGAATACAAATTAAATAATAATTAAATAATAATAAAATCATAATTAAAATAATTAAATAATAATTAAATACGAATTAAATAATTATAAATAATAATTAAATAATAATTAAATAATAATTAAATAATAATTATATAATAATTAAATAATAATTAAATAATAATTAAATAATAATTAAATGAAAAATAAATTATAATCAAATAATAATTAAATAATAATTAAATTATAATTAAATACTAATTAAAAAATAATTAAATAATAATTTAATTATAATTAAATGATTATTGAACAGCAATAAAAAAATAATAATAATTATGCGTTTCCTACTTTCGGTTTTAAAAGCTTTACCGTTTGAAAAAAAAAAATACTTGCTAACTATTTAATTTTATATTATATAAATTATTTTATCTATGCCAATAAGAAATTAAAAAATAATCGCGTTCGTCGAAATGGACGAATACGTTACCTACTTTCGGTTTTAAAAGCGGTATCGTTTGAAAAACAATAAATTACTTGCTAACTAGGCTATAGATTTACAGTCGAAATTGAAAACAGCGGTCAGTCAAGGGAAATGACCAAAGTGACCGTTGTAGACAGGTGGCCGTTGTTTTAAGATGACTACTTTATAGATCGTTGGTCAGTTGGTAGTATTGCTTGGTCGTTACCCCACCCAGTCGTTTCGTTTCGTAAACATAGCTAATTTAAAAAAGGCTTATTGCCGATAAATTAGTATCACATAAATTATTTATAGTGAATACTACAAATTAATATCTTATAAATTGATTTAAATTCATAATTATTCTCTGGTCCAATAATAAAGTTTGAACCCTATATACCACACATAAAAAACGTTCAATAGCACAAACATAAATTTTACCTCCCCAGTGAATTAATCTACGTCAAAATTGTCTCGATCAAATAACCACATGCGTGGGTATTCAAATATGTTCATTATCTACAATTGATAAACTAGCAATAGGATATTTCAGAATAGTTCGGACAGAGGTTACCAATATTAACTGACATTTTAAATTAAATATCAACATTATATTTTGTCTAATAATTGCCTTGAATAACTCTTTATGTGTCACCCGTAAAATTGCTTTCATTACGTGTTTTGATGTAAAAACATTCATGTTAAATATCAGCATTGTTGGCAATTTTGAAATGTCGTTTACATTGAATACCATGATCTGCAAGAACTAGGCCAGACATATAAGTCGTTTAGTTTATATTAAGTTTGTATTTTGTTTACAATAAGATTGTGCAACAATTGTTATTTACCAGATGAATGTTTATGCAAAATTTAATACCCACACAATGTATGTAAGAAATGCCCTTAAAGTCATTTTGTTTAATTATCAGATGGCATGCTTATTATATGAAAGCAAAGAGAAGCAAGATGCTCGCTAAGTGACCTTTCAG